>NC_079457.1:11453761-11673761 GCF_903798145.1 Danio aesculapii | reverse complement strand
ATTAACTCAAGCTCGAACTGTGCCAGAAGTCCATGTTCAAGGGCCGAGGTTTACGAGGTACGAAACGTAACAAGACCTTCTGCAAAAAAAACCTAGCCTTTTATATATAAACATCTGTCTCTCTTTGTACTGTACAACCTGTTAAAAGGTTTTCCTTGTTATTCTTGGCTTGGCTTGATCGATCCAGTGACTTCAGAAGAGAAACGGAGACTTACCGTACGAGTCACATCATACTGTGACCAGATTTGTCAGTCATACTCTAATAGCGATGAGAAGTCAGAGTTCATGTTGACCGAAAGGCCAACTTCAAAAGCTTGACACCATAATGTAGCTCACAAAAAAAATGAGCTCTCCTGTGGATGGAGGATGGATGACGCTCCAGATGTTTCCGCTAAAACCGTAAAAAGCCTGTGTAAAACTGTCAATGGACACGAGCCATTCTCACAGTGTTTAAAGGAATAGTTCACCCCAAATGTTTTATTTGCTGAAAATGTGTTCACCCTGAGTCCGTCAGAGATGGAGAAACGTGTTACATCTGACGTCAGAATGAGAGTATAAATAGCTGATAAAAACATCACTATAATCTACAATACACATGACTCCAGTCCATGAAATAAATCAGGCAAGTGAAAATTGTGCATTTTGGTGGTTATTTTAAGCTGTCATTTAAGCGCAAAATATGAAAAATCAATAACCCACAATAATGCTTTACTCCAGTGAAAAAGTCTATGGCCTGTTGAGCTCTTACATTAAAATCTACCATCAATGAGTGTTTAGAAATGTTTGCCTTGCAGGGCCAAAATTTGTATATCGATTTATACATATTTTTATGTTTATTTATATACATTCAATTCAGAACATTTCTTCTCAAAATCGAGTTTATATCCCACAATTCTAAGTTTCAAACTTACAGTTTATCTTGCTATTGTCTGCGTGTATGCTTTCTGTCAATACTGAGTTTAATACCTCACAAGTCAGGGTTTATTTTCTTTAATATTTCTATTAAATTCAAGAAATGTGACATGCAAACTTAACTCAGAATCCTGCTCTTTATCCAAACAATTCCAAGTTTACCATCTTGCAATTTGACTTGTTTAAAGACATATTTCTATCAAAACAAAGTCATGAATCATGACCTCCAAGATATAACCTCAGAATTGCAAGAAAGCCTTTAAATAAGCAATTGAAATAGTCACAACTGAAATGAAGTCAAAGTTACAAGATGTAAACAGGAAACTCTGAGAAAAATATAGAGAAATGCGAGATGTATCTCACTATTTCTTTAAATAAAATGTAAAATTTGCCATTCAGAAATGGATTTCCATATATTTTGAATTTGATACAGATGGTAACTTTTTCACTAAAGAAAGCAATGTGACAAAGCACTCACATAAGCTGCTTATCGAACTGTCTTATGAACCATCAGGTCTGGTTTCAGTTGTGCTTCCACATAAGCCAACTAATGTAGACACCATTACAAACAATGTTTTTTATTTAAGAAATTTATATGGTTTTTCACCTTTTTTTGGACAAAACAGTAGAGATTACTGGACTTCGATCCGGGAATCAAACTCGGGTCGCCGTGAACACCTCAGTGCTATTTTTCGATTATTGGTGCCGACTATAAATCTTGGGCTGGAAATCTAGGCATGGTTAGATAATCATGCTGAACTGCACTGGAAGTGTAGAGTGCATAAAGTTGCCACTCTATTGCCTAGCAGGCGGTTTCTCCATACCTGGCTAGGTAGAAGAACACTATTTATTTATTTATTCCTATTTAAGAAAGTAAATTTCAGAAAAAAATTTGTCCTAAAACAGAAATATCTGATCTTCCTCCATATCGATGTTTACATTACACTTGCGTTACCTAAGGCACTGATGCACAAGCATTAAATTTCAGCTGGCTCCATTTCATCATCACGACAGTGGAAATTGAAAGGGTTTCAGTGCTAACTGAACCAGATCTGCACGGAATGGTACGGGGTTAAGCAAACAGAACCGATAGTGGAAAAGCAACTATATTTTAACCTGGAAGCAACGATTTGAAGTCAAAAACATCCTATCATCTTTACTACAAATATGCAGCTTTTCAGTTCACAAGACATTGATTAATGGACAGGAGCAGTGCGGATTATTTTTATCAGCTGTTTGTACTTTGACGGCACATATTCACCATAAAGATGAGCTAAACTTTCATTTTAGGATGAAATATTTCTTGATTGAGAATTTACTCCTCGAAAAACAAGAATTGATTAATTGATGTGCACGTTGAGAAAACGTCTAAAGCAGGTGTCAAACTCAATTCTTGGAGGGCCACAGCTCTGCACAGTTTAGCTTTAACCCTAATTAAACACACCTGTTCAAACTAGGCTTGTTTTAAACCTTCAGGTAAGTGTGTTAAAGCAGGGATGGAACTGAACTGTGCAGGATTGCGACACTCCAGGACCTGAGTTCGACACCCCTGGTCTAAAATCACAATGTGTCTACTGTCACTAAGCTAATTTCTCAGTTTGAAAAGGCCACGTGCAACAGCTCCAGTTGTAAACAGATTCAAATCGAAAGGATGCTGTGACAGTGTAAATCCAGTGATATTTAGGGGGGCTACAAAAGTTTGTTATCTATTATCAAAATCCAGAGATGTGTAAGGTATTACGCAGGCATAATTCACTATTGTTTTGTTTTGTTTGGATGACCAACTTTTTTCAGTCTCATGTGGAAACTCCAAGCGTGCCCTTAAAGCAATAGTTCGACCAAGAATCAAAATTTACTCCCTATTTACTCACTCTCAAGTGGTTCAACCCTTTACGAGTTGCACTTTGTGTTTGTAACACACAAAATAGGATTTTTAGAAAAATGTCAATGATTGTTGTAACCCAATTTTTCCAGTTATATTTAAAATGCACTTATTAACCCAACCGTTATGTTTGTCCATATTTGACCCAGAAATGGGTTTTAACAACCCAGCATTGTTGTTGACATTGATTTACATAATCAATGGCATTTGGTTTCCAACATTCAACAATAGCAAGAAACTCAAACAAGATCGGGGGAGTAAATAATGATCAATGAAGTAATGAATTGTCACTTTTGGACTTTTCGGGTTTCATATGCAAAAGTTCACTGAGCATCGAGATAATCACGACAATCTACAGTTCTGCACAGGAGCTACAGAATGAACTAACTCTACTCTACCAGATGCCATTATTTGTCTGGACTGAATGCACAACTAACCCGTTCGCTCATCACAGTACCATCTAAAATACAAAATACGCTATTTTCCAGAATCTAGCCGGTATAAAAGAGTCCACTGGGGTGTTGGAGTCTTTAAACAGTTTATAGGCTCAGACCCCCAGTCGAGTCACGTTGGAGTCCATTGTGTTTGCTATGAGCGATTGAACAGGCTATCACACCGCCAGCCTGCTGTTGTTTGTCTGCAGTGGGCTCCAGGATGCCGCGTGCTGGGACGGGTCCTGAGAATACGACCGTCCCTCACAGCACGGCTGGTTCTCCTCTTTAGGGACGCCCACAGCACACAAACGTCGATGCCGCAGTAACCGGTCGGTTCTGGAAAAGTTCTGTGTGACAGAAGGGGGTTCGGAGTTAGTCTCATTTTTGACGAGGGAAGACTCACGTTTGAATGAAATGGGACTTTCAGACATGCTTTCAATTACTTTTTTAGAATGCCGTGTCTAGAGTTTTGCAAAAGCCCGTGTATGCATTTTAAATGCTTCTTTAAGAGTCAATTATGTGATTTTTTTTGTGACTTGTATTAATGTAAACTGATTTTTTAAATATATTTTGTTGAAACTGTGATATGTTTTTCAGCATATTTTCATCTTTCAAGTTATAAAGTACCATTTGAAATGTCTTGACCCTTTAGTTTGGGTCAATTTTATGCATTAATATTCAATAAACAGGGTTCATTCACATTTTTACGACTGACTTGACTTTTCCATGATTTTTTCAAGACTTTCAAGCAAATTTTCATGACCTAATGTTTCATGCAATGTCTACATATGCGTGGTAAAAGAAAAACAATGCGTGTTCAAATTTATTACAGCATATTGTAAAACACGCACCAATCTATTTAGTTTCAATTTATATTTATATCTATGTCAAATTGATTTAGATAAGGCTTACACTGCACTAATAATGTAAGAGTATGTGATTGGCCAAGGACAGAAAAATGTAAATAACCTATATTCAAGTTTACAGATATCTGTTTTCCATGACTTTTCCAAAACTTTGTGGGTTTTTCTGTTTTTCCAAAACTTTTCCAGGTCTGGAAAATGGCATGTCAAAAGTCCATGACTTTTCCAGGTTTTTCATTACCGTTTGAACCCTGAATAAAAATATATGCATTTCAAGTGGTGGATGCGTTTCGTTTGATGTTTGATCCAGATCATGTCTTGTTGTCAGATAATTTGTCATACCAGCTTAAAAAACATAATATCAAATGTGAATTTAATGCAATATGTCTAGGCCTGTCACGACAAGTCATTTGTGTTGTGCGATATACTATTATAGAAATGATTGTGATAAGTGATATTATTGTCATTTTAAGAACAATTTATACCTATTTATATTATGATTCTACAACAGGATTTACATTGGCATAAACACATTCAAGGCATAAAAAACACATATAAATGTCCTTTTGGCTTTAATGTTTTTCGTGAATCATAACTTTTCTGAAAGTGGACTGCAGATTTGAAACAGAGTTTACGTTAAAAATGGTAGTAGTTTTCTGGAAAAATGTGAAAATTCTTTTCTTGACCTGAGATGACAGAAGCTGCGTAATCTGCTCAAATTTTTATATATTGAGTGTCCAACAATTACTGAGGTCATGTCAGTGTATTGCACGATAAGTCCATATATTGATTATTGTGACAGGTCTATATAAGTCACTCACTTTACAGTTTTAATTCTAAACAGAGTTTTTAAAGACTGTCTGTATATCAGTAAAACATTTTTTTCAATTTCTCATAATCAGGCATAATTCAGAAATAATCATTGATAAAAGACGATGCATTAAGACAGATTTGTTAATAATAGGCCTTTCTCAATGACAGCAATCACATAAGTTGAACACACTAATAATGTGAAATTAAAACTTACCTTGTTTACTTATTTTATCAATAAACTTTTGAGGTCATATTGCAAACAACGATTAATACATGTCAACTCCAAATGAAAAAAATTTCTTCAACTTTTGAATTATTTTCTTATTATTGCAACTCCTCCCCTTAGACCATCTTACTCCATTCATGCTAAACAACTCCTTTTCTCAATCAAATCAGTTCCTCATGAACAAAAGTATGCATTTTCTCCTGGTTTACTTTAAAATATATCACAATATAAAATAGATAAAATCATTTGGTGCAGCCTCAATAACATTAAAGTAATAGTTCACCCAAACTAGTTAAGAGTGACGTCACGCAAAGCATCCTGCCTAATTATATAATGAATCTACAACAGGATTTACATTGGTATAAACACATTCAAGGCACAAAAAACACATATAAGAGAGAGGAGAATCAACAAATCGTAATAATAAATGTTTACAAAGCAATGTATTCGAAATTTACGATCGCAATATCCATGCCTTATATCTGATAGCCAGAAAGTGATGAATTTTTAATAAATTGTTCAAATATTGGTGTCTGTGATGCAGCAAGTCCAGAGACTGTAGTGTACACCATAATTTTATATAATTCACTTTAATGTGTGATATGACTAAATGAGGTCATAAACAAATATTTTCTCAATTCAAATGAGTAGCGGCATGGACCCGGAAACAATATTTCACACCATACGACTTAACAAGCGGATAAATTCTCTCATTATTTACTCACCCTTGACTGTTTTCAAACTAGTTTGAGTTTTTTTTTTGTTTTGTTGAACACAAAAGTATATATTTTGGAATGTTGTAAACATTGACTTCCATAGTATTAGTTTTTCCTACTATAAAAGTACAACATTCTTCGAAACATCTACTTTTGTGTTCAACAAAACAAACAAGCAAAAAAAAAAAAAACTCAAACTGATTTGCAAGAAGTGAGTAAATTATGACAGAATTAAAATTGTTGGGTAAACTATCTTTTTAAGCCCCCCATTTTGATGCAATATGCTAATAAACAGTCATACAGCCCTAAAGACATATGTTCATGAATGTGTTAAGCAAATCACAAGCTCTCTGTGTATAAAAGCGCATGTGTGTGTTGCGTCTCACCTGTTGGCAGCGGTCACACTGATAAGGCTTCTCACCGCTGTGAACACGCTTGTGTCTCTCCAGATGGTAGCGCTGGATAAACCTCATTTCACACATATCACAACCAAATGGCTTTTCCCCTAAAACACACACACACATATATATACATATATACACACACATATATATATATATATTAACATAATATATAAATGGTAAGCTGATGTGAGCATTAAGTCTAATGTCGTACCCGTATGAGTGAGAATGTGTCGTTTGAGATGGTAACTACTGCGGAAAGCACTATAGCAGTGCTCGCATATGAAATTCTTCTGCACTTGAGAGCCGAGTGAGTGATCATCGTGATCATCAGGAACCTCCACCTTCATGAAAAGAGCATTGTGTTAGCGTAGGAATACAAGCAGATGTGCGTAAATGGGATAAACAGGCAGAGATGCAGTACATACTTCAATGGATGCCTGGGGTTTCTCTCTCATTCTGGTGGGAAGTCCAGACTTCCTGTTCTTTTTCTTTGGCTGCACGTTCTGGCTGGTTTGCAGATCCTTTTCATCCAAAAGCCTGGACGAGTGAAACTCTCGGTCTTTGCGGATGAGCTGTTGAGAAAACACAACCTTTAGGTCATTTACCATTGAATGCAGATCATTGTGAAAGATTTTAAAGATACTAATGTAAATGTTTACCTTAAATCTAGGTTTGGTCACAATTTATGCTATTAACAAACCATTAACAAAGACTTTTATCAAACTACTAATTAGCGGCTTATAATTAATAGTTAGCAATATAGTAGTTGGGTTTAGGTATTGGGTAGGAATTCTGGATTTAGAATTAAGAAAATACATTCATTAATTTTCTTTTCAGCTTAGTCCCTTTATTAATCAGCAGTCACCACAGCGGAATGAACCACCAACTTATCCAGCATATGTTTTACGCAGCGGATGCCCTTCCAGCCGCAACCAAACACTGGGAAACACCCATACACTCTTGCATTCACACACACTACGAGCAATTTAGCTTATTCAATTCACCTACCGCATGTCTTTGGACTGTGGGGGAAACCGAAGCACCCGGAGGAATCCCACGCAAACACAGGGAGAACATGCAAACTCCACACAGAAATGCCAACTGACCCAGCCGGGGCTACCCCGTGCTACCCACTGCACCACCGTGATGCCCGCATCATACATTATAAATGCTGATAAACTAGGGCTGCACTATATTGAAAAAATTAGACATTGCGATATTTAGTTTTGCTGTGATATATATTGTGATATGAACACAAGTTCACCAGGTTGTTTATTAGCACGATTTTGGAAAGAAATCTTGAATTTAGACTGATGTTGGTGATTTTGTAGGGGGGTAAATCATGGATGACAATTAATAAACAAATTACAAGCAAAATAAACATAATAGAGCAAATAAAAAAGTAAAAACAAACAGATTTCTGTTTTTCTGGAAAGTCAAACAGTTTTCAGGAACAGAAATTGAATGAATGTAAAAGAACAGTATAATTGTGGTGGAAATTTTTATTTTAATTATTAATAAAACAATAATTTATATAAAACCCTTTCTTACTAGAAACATCATATATTAAGAAACATATGCCTTCCTAAAGATGATACAAAAACAAATATTACAAGAAGGGTCATTCAGAAGGTGGTCATCTGCTTTTAAACATATGCATTCAATAAGTGTAAACCCTGGCTCTAAAATGCTCTAAAGAGGACTGGGTGTCAGCTCTGACGAAGTGGGCCTTGAAGCAGGGGAAAGAAGATCAAACCTAGTATCCGGCTAGCCCAGGGATGGGCAAACTCGATCGTGGAGTGTCGGTGTCCCTGCATAGTTTTGCTCCAACTCTAATCAAACACACCTGCTTGTAGCTTTCTAGTGATCTTAAAGACACTAATTAGGGTGTTCAGGTGTGTTTGATTAGTGTTGGAGCAAAACTCTGCAGGGACACCGGCCCTCGAGGATCAAGTTTGCCCATGCCTGGGCTAGCCTGTGGGTCGCACTCTGCAGCAACCGGTTCCTGTATGACTATCAGACCTGTTCTTTGCAAAGAATAAAATCTTTTTGGAAGTAAATCTTGTAAGACTTTGTCTCTTGATCAGTAAAAGTGTCTTTATTTGAAATTGCCACGACAATGAACTTCATTTTATTAATAGTTCAGTCAAATTATTGCATCTTAAAGTTACAAATGTCGTACTTTTTTGTGCCTGAATGCTTTAAACTCTCTTGAATGCATTTTAAACACATGCAGATGACAAACTTTCACTTTGTTTTGATTAAACTTTGCATTCTGGTTAAATCTCATGCATTCTGGACTGTGTTGCTGATCAATTTTCATCCAAATGCAACACTGCATATCCTGCGATATGACTATTGGGGACGCACACATAGCGATATCAATGCTGACACATTATATTGTGCAGCCCTATAATAAACAGTTAATATCTTAATAATAGGCAGGTAATAAGCCAGGTTAATAGTGTTAATAGTGTGAATTGTCTATTACCAATTCACACTATTAGTTAATAGTTAACTAATTTAATAGTGTGTTAATAATGTGAATGTGTGTTAATTGCTGTTAAACATTACTTGGGAAACATTTGAAAAACAATTAAAATTCACACAAAAGGGCTAATAACAAGGTGTCCGCAGGGTCTTAAAGGTTGATAAATCAATTTAAAGAAAATTAAGACTTTACGTATTAAAAAGTCTTAAATGCTGAGCTGCAACGTAATAAATATTGTATCATTTTTGATTATACAATGTATAGTTGTATGCTAGCATTTAATCTGCGAATAGTGGGATGCTACGTAGTTTATGAAATCTAGATTTGACATCACGCTGCTTTGTTTACTGCAGTAAACACCGTTATTTTCTGCTGTTCTAAGGGCACCACCTGCTAGATTTGCATTTTTATTCAGTATATGAATGATGTTTTAGTTTAGGATTAGTGTCTTAAAATCAGTATTTAGTAAATATACTGCAAGTTAAAATGTTAACAGTTGAAACCTAAAGGGGCATTGAGTTTTAAAATGTATGAATAGTCTTTAAAAAGGTCTTTAAATGTATTAAATTTCACTCTCTGATTCCTGTATATACCCTGAAAAATGTTGTCCTCATTTGTACACATTAATAGCATATCCAGTATCCACATAACCAATAATAACTCAAGTCTAGCAGTTTGACATTGCTCTTATATATTTTTTGGACCAGCATCTCCATGAACTGAACCCATGACCTTAACATCAGCCACAGGATTGTAAGGACGATTTAAATGAAGAGTTCACCCAAAACGTCATTCCAAACCATTATGACTTGCTTTCACAATGCGTGTGTTTTTCTCTTACCAGTGGTGGACAGCTGACTCCAGAGGGCAGGACCATGTGTGTTTGTTGGCTGTGTGTGTCCTGATTGTGGTTGTTTTCTCTCATCTTCCTATGGCTGGGCATTGAGCCGGCCTGCATGAGTGCCATGCTGGACAGCACTGCTTCACAGCCCAGCAACCCAGCCTGAGCACAAACACAAACATGCAAATCCATGAGGAATACAGTAACAGTGCTCCTGTCACCTAACTGGTGGGCTGCTACAGTTTACTTAGCTTAAAATCAGAAACAAATCAAATGGGATTTTTATTATTATATTTCATTATTGTTATTGTCATGATACAACCAATAACATTACTTCATACATGCATACATATACACACTGCTCAGCAAAAATGAGTACACCCCATTTTCAAAATGAATATTTTTATCCTATTTTTTTTATTAATTTATTTTATATTTTTTCCGCAACATATAAAAGTGAGTGCACAAATTTTGGACCGTTATCATAAGATATTTTGTTAGATAAGCTTCAGATCTGGCTTCAGTATTGATTAGGCATGGGATGATAACCGTTTTCAGGGTATACCGCGGTCTGGAAAAGTCAAGGTTTTAAAACCGTCAACATTTTCTGTAATACCGTTCCTAAGGTATGTGTAAGGTTTTTTATTTAAGGGGGGGCTTTGGGGGAGACTACAGTATCTCCAGCAGAAAAGATACCCAAAGATGCCATTTTAAAATGTAAATAAATCAGTGTTTTTGAAACAAATGAAGACAGCCGAAGTCAATGAGTCATTAGAATTATTCAGCCTGACATGTTTATTGTGCCAAAAATATTATAAATCTTTCAAAAAATAAAACATATTGTTTTCAAAGGGGAAAAAAGTTGTTGTTTTTTTACCCAGACATTTCAAAAGAATATATTTTACAATACCATGATACCATGAAACCGTGATATTTTTCTCCAAGGTTATCATACCATCACAATCTTATCCCGGCCCATGCCTAGTACTGACTAAACTAATGTATATGCACAAATATAATATTGTAGAGCTTCATATAGAAAATATTAACTTAAATGAGAGATTTGAGAGAGGTGTCCTCCTATATGCTGAGCACTGTATATATGGTGTTTATATGATTTTATTATCATCATATTAGCATTTTATTATTATTGGCATTAATATTAATCAGGGTTTCTGCTTGTTTCATCAAGTCAAATTTAAGACTTTTTAATACTCTTTTAAGACTTATACATGTCTAAACACTAATGATTTTTGATAATGGCCCAGTTAGGCTACAAAAAACATGTAGTTACTTCCTAGCCACGTATTTGAATGTGTCAAAACTAGAAAAACTCAACATAAATGTTTCGTTTCTTTAATGACAAGTTTAACATTGTTAAAAGTATATTACAGAGAAAATTACATAAATAATTTAAAATATATACAGTATTTGTTGGCTTTTGGTCCAAATGGATTGAGTATAACTCCTATTCAACCTAATTGGTGATTTGATGGATCTTGGCCTGATTGGGTAGCTTTACTGGGACAGAGGAAATTTAAGACTTGTTTAAAATGATTTAAGAACTACAACACAATATTTCAGTGAATTTAACACTTTTAAGGCCTAAAATGTTGTTTTGAAAATGTAAGACATTTTAAGATGTTTTAAGACCCCGCGCACACCCTAAATAATGTGTTCTTAATGATCCTAAAACTTAAAAGTATAACGATAATTATTACTATAAAAAATGGGTCATATACTTGGGGGTCATTAAATACATTTCGCCTCATTGCTGTTTATTAATTTCAATTATTTACCGAAGTGATGTATTACTATTGTACAGTAAAGGATTTTGCAGAAATACCATATTTATATATGAGCAAATCCAACGTTATGGATGTGAACGAGCTCAAACCAGCGACCTTCTTGCTGTGAGGCGATTGTGCTACCCACTGCACCACCGTGCTGCCTATATTGAAATGTCCGTTTACATTTCCAAAACTACCAACCACAGAGTTATGTGATCAGAAAAATATCAATCTGTAAACATTTTTTACATTTTAAATGAGGAAAACAAACATGGGTTATGGATGTGACGAAAACAGTTTACAGTATACAACATACTTTGTAGAAATTCTGTGACTTAAACGCCACAACCCAAAAGAAATAATGCTAATCAAAAGGATAAGAGTCAGCTCACTATAGAACAAACATGACTGATTTTATTTTATCTGACATTTTTTGCATTTATGAGGAAAAAGCTCTGTTTTGGATGTGAGATTTCTCTGTTTTAAATTTGACAGATGTGATTTGGGTAGATCAAATATAATAGTTTGAAAACAGAAACAGAAACATTTTTTAGTATTTTTAAAGCACTGTAAAATACTTTCTTACAAAAACGCAGAAATGGTTTTGATATTTTGGCAAAAACTTATTTTTTTTCATGGCAAGGTTGATATTTGTATGGAATTGCTCATATATTTATATTAGCAGTATATTCATATTTTTATAAATATTAATATTTATTTATAGACTTTTTTTTCAGATATAGACTCCTTCTGAAATTATATTTTCCAGATTTTCCCCTAAATTCACATTTTTCTAAATAATGTTGAGGTGATTCTCAATACTATTGTATAGTAATATTTCTGTTTATTACAGTATTTAAAAAATCTATATTACACCTATTTCATAATCACCATAAAAATAAGAATACGGTCCCAAAAGAGTTTTAATTGTCTTTCTCTGAAATATAAATAAACATGTTCTGGACCAGGGTTGTCCAAACTCGGTCCTGGAGGGCCAATGTCCTGCTGAGTTTAGCTCCAACTTCCTTCAATACACCTGCCAGGAAGTTTCTAGTACTATGGTCTCAAACTCAATTCCTTGAGGGCCACAGCTCTGCATAGTTTAGTTCCAAGCAACTCCAACTCACACCTGCTTAGTAGTCTCTAGTAGTCTTGAACACCTTGATAAGTTGCATCAGCTGTATTTGTTTAGGGTTGGAGCAAAACTGTGCAGAGCTGCGGCCATCCAGGAATCCAGTTTGAGACCTATGTTCTAGTATATCTAGTAAGAGCTTGATTAGCTGGTTCAGGTGTGTTTGATTAGGGTTGGAGCTAAACTCTCCAGGACACAGGCCCTCCAGGACCGAGTTTGGACACCCCTGTTCTAGACATTATTTTTGCGTGGTCCATCTCATGATTGGCAAACATTATGTCCATTATGCGTCACAGAGAGACTCCAGACTGTAAAAGTGAATTTCAAACAGTTAACACACACAGAAAAAAAATCAAGCAAAACCAAAACATACACCTTCTTTCTCAAACATAGGTGAAGAAAATGCAAATGAAGAAGAGAACAAAATAAAAAATCAAAACACACTGACCCATTTCATGTGATCTCGCACTGTGCTGTTGGAAAGGTGTGACATCTTAGTGCTGAGAGTGTGTGTGTGTGTGTTGGGGCTCTGGGCAGGGACAATGTTTAGAGACCACACAAGCCCCAATCATCAGGGGCCCGAGCCTAGAAACAGAAAGCCAGGGTAACATCCATCTCTGTCTGACGCTGCCACACATCCAGCCCACCACTAACAGAACCTGTCAACTGTGGACAAATCACTGCTTTTATTCACTACAATCAGACATTTTCCATGCCGGAATCGCCAAGCCTTTGTTTATGTAGGCGTATAGGCCCGTGTTTTTAAGCCATAAGAGTTCGGGCTTCATTTCCAGGCGTCAAGAGTCCCTAAATGACATCTGGAAACAAACCTGGTCAAAATCCAACCAGGATTCTTATTGGTTCTGTCAAAACTTAAAGTGTAGAAATACATCCGAGCATTTACGCCCTGTTGATTTTGGATTTGGATGATCAGATTCTGGGATTTACTGGAATATATCTTTAAAAAACCTGATTTATTTTAACCACCCCTTTTTCCACTTATTCCTGTGCATTTGCCCGACTAACTCACTAAGATGAAGATGATTATAATTCACAAATGAGGCACGGAAGATGGATAAATGCATAAATGATGAATTTGACATTAACACAGCATGACTGTTTGGCTTGTTGGGGGATCTGGCAACTAACAGGGTCCTGAAGGTGAAATTAATTCCAGGAGAAAGAAAATAAAATTGCATCAGTCTTATCGCACGGCAAACAGAAAGCAATCTAACGCAAACACAGACAGCAAACTTTATAAGACCAACTCAACTGTATCTAAGCATGTGGGCTGTAATTGTGGGCAATAAACCAAACTGCCTTTAAATTTGAGTGCTTATTATAAACCACATTATAAGTGTACATGTTAAAGCCATAGCATTAACCAGACCCAGACATTATTACAAGGAATATCATATTTTGTACAACATCACCGATTCATTTTTGAATTGTACATACCCACTGTACATATACAAAAGATAATTATGTTCATATCTATCTCTGAACACCTCTGTTTGTTAATAGCAACCTGTACATATATTCATCTATTGTAAATCTCTGTTCATAGCTAATACAACCTGTATATAATGTTCATAGTGCATATCCATCTGTAAATATTACCATAGATAACTGCACTTTATAACTTATACCTATATCCTGCACTTGCTGCTATTGCACTCCTGGTTAGACCTACACTGTAAAAAATGAATCTTGAGGCTTGTAATTTTCATTAAAAAAATTAATGTGGTCATTAAAAATAATGAGCATATTTTCTTTAAAAAATTGATATTCTGGTTTTATTATAAAATATTAAGAAGATTTCGCTAATATAACTAAGATTTTAATTTTACTTATTTTTTTAAGCAAACTAGTGCAATTATTAAGCTTAATTTGAGAAACCAGTTAAGCTAATAAAATTGAGGAAAGATGGCTTCATGTTTATTTTAAGAAAATTCACTCAATTATGTGGATTTGATTGAGATGTTTGCATTTGAATCTCAACAACGGCAGTGATCAGACGACATTTTGAAGGAGCAGATCAACAGCGAGCATGTTAAGAGGTAAGCATTAACAGTTTATCATTTTATTGTCTTAAGTAGCCTAAGCTCTTTCAGGAAAGACACATGCTGTTCAAACTTGTTCAGGAGCTTAGTTTTTGCCATATGATGTATATAGGGATACACAGGTATCTTTAACCACCCATTCCTATTTGAAATTGATTTGCTTCAATGTTCATTCTGAATTATATAATGAAGTTGAACAAATTATTTGCATCGTAATATTTAACAGCAACGATCAGGCAACAGTTAAGCAGACGAACAACAGTGAGCTTGTTAAGTGGTAAATCTAAGCTAAGCTAAGTTAGCTAGCTATTCAATGGGGTTTATGTACAGCTAGTGCTTTTCCATTTCATAAGGTTCCTTTTACAGCATTGCTGATGTAATGTAATGAACTGTTTATATATAATACTGTACATAAATACTAATATTTGTTTGCTTCATTTTTCAGTTTAATAAAGAAAACGTTTGCAGAGTTTTCCCACTAAAGAGGAGCAGTTTATTGAGGCAGATTTTGATAAAGAGAATGGGTGCCATACATCAGGTATTTTTAATAATGTTATTTGTGTATTATTATTATTATTATTATTATTATTACTAATTTCTACACTTTTTTGCATCAGACCTCACATTAAATCAGGGATGAATCGAGAGATGTTGTCCTCTGTTGCTGGTCTATCTGTATGAATAAGAGGAAGAGCTCATCCAGGAGTGCAATGTAAGTGTCTCAAACTGTTTCAGATATTTATGATCTTCAGAAAACTGCATTTTATATTTTTGCATGCTTACAAAAAAATATATAGCTCAAGCATTACACTGTTGAATGCACTATTCCTTGTATAAACATGGTTTGTTTTTATAAATTTGTGTACACTAGTATACATTTAAACACCCTGTCCATTATAAGTCAAAATACTTGTGTATTTGTGTCAGTCAGCAACATCTACTCAAACATTATGAAGAATTACTGTTCACAGATATAAAAAGAAATGGTTTATTTCATTAATATATTTCCTTAATGTGTTTTAGTAAACATTTGAAATGTACAACTGCATAATTTCAATATAATAAACGTAAATGTTTATTTTACAGTGTGGTAATGCACAGAGAATTGCTGTCTGTCAGAGGGATGACCAACCATGAGGACTTCTGCATTGTCTTGGAGGATAAGTGAGTCAAGGCTGGCTTGGAAAATCTAGAATCGCTGAACTGGATTTATACAAATATTCCACAAATTAAAATCACTTACAAAGAAATGAATATTAAGTTTGCAATACACAAATTCTGTCAAATATTGTCTAAAATGTGACTATTCCTACAAAGGAAAGTTGACAGGTCAGTTTTTTCCATGACATGGATAAAGGAATTTTTATCAGAGATTAACATTGCTGTAAATTTTATATAGATTTGTTTAACATATTGTACCATTTTGTTATCAGTGTAACATGTAATAAAATGATATTTGGCCTAAATGTATTGTGTATGTATTTCATTATACATTAAATATTTTACATTTTATGAATGAGTAATTTTCAGTAATAAATTTGAGTAAATGGTGATTTATTTGCTTATATTATAAAAGCACATTCCACTAATAATATTAAAATCATCATCTATCACTTAAAAAAACTAGTAATTTTCACATGATTCATTCAAGTGGTTTTTGTTAAAAAAAATAAATATGAGTAAATGGTGGTGGATTAGCCTAAATTATAAAAGTACATTCCGCTAATAATATTAAAATCTTCATTTATCACTCAAAATATTTAGCAATTTTCACATGATTCATTCAAGTGGTTTTTGCTAAAAAAATCAAGTCTTGAAATTTACTTAATAATAATACGTGCAATAGTGTTACCACAATTTTTTTTTGTAAATAGCACATAAGATTTTTTACAGTGTAGACATGTGTAATGACAATATAGCTAATTAATCAATATTTTAAAGCTGTTGCACAATGTATGGCACAAAATACATTTTCACCTCCTTTTAAAATCAAAAGTCAAAACTATTTTATTTAATCGAGCTGATAACTAATAAGGTTCAGTTTTTTAAAACTAACATTAACATAATTTCTGTAACAAGCATAGCTTTTTTTCTGACAAACGAATACTAAAGTACAATCTACTGTACTTTATAATACTTTGCTATTTCAATTTGTTTAAAACACCTGTTTACTCTGATTTATAATAAAGCAAGATTTTAAACAACCCACTTTATTGTAACTTATGTAAATATAATGATAATACTGTATTTTGTGATTAAGCTTCAAGCGATGGTTCACCCAAAAATGAAAACTTACTCACTATTTACTGTTCCTCAAGAGTTTCCAAACCTTTATGAGTTTCTTTCTTCTGCTGAAAACCCTAGAAGATATTTTGAAGAAAGTCGAAAACCTGTAAGCATTGACTGACATAGTAGGAAAACTATAGATCAGGGGTGTCCAAACTTTTCCTTATGAAGGGCCAAAAACCAAACTAGATTAAGGCTAGTGGGCCGGCTGTAAATATAATTTCCAAAGTAATTTCCAAATTGATTTAATAAAATTAAGATAATGAGAAAACATTGCTTTAACTAATACATTATGTTTCATTTTTTTTTACATTTTATAACAGGCTTACTACAGTAAAAACAAAAACATCTCATTTATAACAGAATGGAGTTACACTAGTTTTTGCCTTGATTTGCTCACTGATGTCTTCTGCATAGTCCTTACCTGCCAACCCTCACGTTTTTCTGGGGAGTCTCCCGTATTTCATACCCATCTCCCGCCACCCTCCAGTTTTGTTATTTCTTTCAGAAAACTCCCGTTATTTCACCCCATCCCCCACCCGGTCCTCAACTTTATGCTACAGTCTGCAAGACCCTAATACCCCCGGGTCGCCAACTTTGGTATAGTATCCAATCGCAGCGGCTTCCCGAAACCCGTTCCATACTGCAGTTACTAACACCACAGTCAGTATTGGGCAGTAGCGTTGCTACAAATAGAGATACTACTAGCTTTACTACATTTCTTAGTAGCGTTGTTACTCTCTAAATCAAATAGCTTTTAAGTAGCAAACTTACTACAGTAAAAACAATTAGGTGAGCACGAGAAATTTGCTTAATGGAAAGATGACTGAGGGAGAGGAGTTATATATAGTTTACTGTAGTAAAGGCTAAAGTTTACTATGGTAATTACTATAAGTTTATGATATTTACTTATGATACTTATGTAGTGTAATTCGTTAATGAAGAGTTGTAAATATATATACAATATAATGCTCATTCCTAAATATTTCCCTTTACTATAAATTACTGTAGTATTTTAATTGTGTAACACCTGGTTTTATTGTTTTTTGTTTTAGCTGTTGTATACTATAATTAGTTTCTGTTTAGTACAGCATATTATTTACAGTAAATAATTGAACTGAACTATTCTGCCTCATGTTTCATTGACAGTTTTATTGATCACTAAGATATGATTGACTTGGATTTAATTTGCTTCAATTTAAAAATGAAAACTGCAAAAATAATTTAGATGTAGCTAACCTACTGTTGCCAAGGAGCTTTTAGCTTAGCTTGCTACATTTCCCAGAGGGTAGTTTTCAGTGTAGTTAAGTTACATTTTAAGTAGAGTAGCTAATAGCTTAGCTCACTACATTTTTCAAGTAGCTTGCCCAACACTGACCACAGTATAGATATTAAACCATTTCTCAACAGTGTTATTCAAACACCTCACCCCCAAACACCCCCCACCACCCCGGTCTCTGGGATTTTCAGAGACAAATGTAGGTATGGCATAGTCCTCTGTCCGTTGAGTGACAGTATTTACATTTTTAAAAAATCTGATTCACTAACATTTAATTGAAAGATTTTATTTTATTTAGCTCAGCAATAAAGCACGCTAAACCTCTCCATCATTCTCACTCTCTTCTAAGATGGGATGATGTGCCCAATCAAAGGTTACAATGGGCCAACTTTGGCCAGCAGGCCCTACTTTGGGCATCTCTGCTATTGAGATACTACGATATGAATACTATGGAAGTCAATAGCTACAGGTTTCCAGCTTTCTTCAAAATATCTTCCTTTGTGTTCAACAGAAGAAAACACTTAGAAAGGTTAGAAACAAGTGAAGTATGAGGAAATGGAGACAGAATTGTAATTTTTTGGTTGACTGTCCCCCTTAAGCAATTATCGAAATCAAGATATTTTGATACCATCATATAGCTACAGTCAATATAACATTTGCATTTGTTTCCTTTGGAAAAAGTATTTGGATACTTAGCAGGTTTGAACCAGTGTTTAATGTTCTTGTATGTGAGTATTACCTTTAAAATTCAATATTGGTGATATAAATGTATGCCAGTTTTGCAATTTAGATATTAAAACAATTGAACAAATGTTTTTCCAATGTAATTTAGTGCAAACGTTTTGGGGTGAAGTATTAGTTTATTTAAGTTTATAGTTAAATATCTGTAAGACTTATCTTTTCATGGGAAATTATTAAGTTTGGCTAAATACCTACGGATAAAAATATATCATAGTATTTGTTGTTATTATTAAAGTTTTATATTTATAAATGTACATTTTTCAAAATTCCCCCAAGTCTAGTGGTGTTTAAAGAAGAATTTGTGATATATTTGAAGACGTTAGGAGAGATGAAAAGCCAAAAAGCAAGATAATTATTTTCATCATTAGAGGACTTTGGTTTCATATTTTGAGAAGTTCAACTCCCCTGCTACATATTTTTCTTTATCATTTATTTTATTCATTAATTTTTGTTATTTAATTTATGTATGTTGTATTATTATTAATAAGAATGGAAAGATAGTGAATAGAAATTGATTGTTATCTCAGTCTTTTGTGTTGTCTAAAGTATTAATGTCTTTCTGTTATTGATCAAGCATTGTTAATAAAATTAAAGTTTTACCTTTATCCCCTCTTAGAGGTGAAAACCATAACTAATAAATTAAATGTAAATACTATTGTTATTTAAATGTAATATTTATATAAAAATAAAGAGATCAGAAGCAAAAACCTCTGAATGCCATCTGAAATTTTATTCTAAAATGAGCATTTTTCCCAATCTCCTGTGTGTATGGTGAGTAAACTCCCTTTTATGGCAAAAATAGGTTCTTTGCATTGCCTTTAAAGTGAAATAACTGCACAAAAATATTGGAGGCTGAGAAAAATGCTCATTTTAGAAGGAAATTTCAGATAGCACTAAGAGAATTTTGCATCTGAACTCTTCAAATGTACTTTCAGAAAACAATTTGCTTTCAAGTAACTTAAAAGTATAATACTTCAGCATTACAAAGATTCCCTCGGCTTAGTTCCTTTATTCATCAGGGGTTGCCACAGCGGAATGAACCGCCAACTTATGTTTTACACAGTGAACGCCCTTGTAGCTGCAACCCAGTACTGGGAAACATCCATACACAATCATTCACACACATACACTACGGCCACTTTAGTTCATTCAATTCACCTACACTGCATCTCTTGGGACTGTGGGGGAAACCGGAGCACCCGGAGGAAACCCACGCGAACACGGGAAAAACATGCAAACTTCACACAGAAATGTCAACTACTGAGACTCGAACCAGCGACCTTCTTGCTATGAGGCGACAGTGCTAACCACTGAGCCACTGTCGCCATTACAAATATGTATTTGTTTTAATTTGTGTGTGAACAGTAATGGACTCTAAAAATAGTTATCAAAACTACAAATGTATGACTGAATCGCATATATTAATGATATATTAGCGCGCTAAATCGCATATCATAACCATATATGGACACATTTTACTAAGAAATGAAACATGGTGGCGTTTTTGGCGTCTGAGGAACTTGAAGCAAGCCTAAACGTGTTTAAAGCGATAAATTACGTGAATTTAGATATTGATTATCGTGGAATATGAGATTAATTCGTAGTTCTTGAGTCTGAAGTGTAAACACGTTACTAATGTAAACTCCTCCATTCATCCACATCACAACAGGGCGTGAGTTCGTCGTCTATTAAACTTCACATTTCAGAGCTAATAAACCGGTGAGTGTGTTTTTAAATGAGCTCATAGGTTTAATAAAAGCATTGCTGGGGGGAGAGAGTAATTGTTTTACCTTACTCTTCGTCTTTTATTGTAGCCCAATATTTTCTTGTCGGACAATTTTTTTTCTTCAGTTTACAAACACAGGAAACGTTACCGGAAGTGTTCTCTGGGGAGAGCGCGTGTCACGTGATCACCGAGCAGGCTACTTCCGGTCTGAATAAACTCCGCGAGTGTTTAAAGGAAATTGGTTTTTATTTCATTATTGTGTAAAATGTCGACCTGCTTGCGACATTTGACGTTTATTTCATATTTGGGAGGAGGGTATAGGATATATACAACGTCCTTCAATATAAAGCGTGTGGTGTTTTGAAACTAAAACAAAGTAGAATAAAAGACACGCACCTATGGGGGAAAAATAAGAAACCACTTGGATTTATTAAGTATGGGTTCAAAACAAAACAATAAAACATAAAAAATATTGTATTATCTAAAATGAGTATAAACATGAATTTATGGTTTCTTTTTGTTATTTCATGGGGAAAAAACAACACAATTTTAACAATTTTAAGGAAATGTCAATAGTTTTTAGCAGATTAAATCAAAGATTGTTTTACTCGAACATGAAATAATTTCAGTTGGTCAAAATAACAAAAAGATGTCATGTTTAATGCCACATAATAATCATTTTAGGCAACACTATCATTTTTGTTCTTCAGCATAGCTATATACTCTAGATATCGCATACGGGCCCTGAACATGCGTCAATAACGCCGCCATATTTGTACAGTGCTCCCAAACCAAATGTCATTCAACTGCACTAGTCAAGACTAAAGACTTTTGCGCTGTGTACGGGTGTAGTAACGAGCAAACAAAGAAAACAAAGCACAACGGCAAAACATTTCATAGGTAAGATTTCATTTTTTTGTATGCTACGAACTTTTGTGCTAAACAAGTAACATTATTGATGATTATACAGTAACTTACTGCACTGACCATAAGGCAAAGTAGCACCAACTCGCACTAAATACTAGGCTTATGCTAATTTTGTTGAATAAAATCAGCAAACAATGTAAATGAAATATGACAAGATGTTGATGGGTCTGAAATACGGGAGACTCTTGGGGAAAACGGGAGTGTTGGCAGGTATGAGAATTAGAAGTGAAAGCAAGAGAGGGGGTATGCTTCAGGACACGGATTAGATCAAATTTATCAGGGAGAGAGGATAATACATTTCCATGCACACAAACACATGCTCTTTGTCGGCAATGCCCGTGCCATCACTTATCCATCTATGTAGAAAAGGGATTAGAAATTATAATGAAAAGAAATTATAATTTTCATAATTAAAAAAATGTGCATACTGACCACTGGGAACACTCCCGATCAAAGATATGTTCATATGTGTCTATATCTCTGGCTCTGGATGGCCAGTCCTCCACTGCATCTTGGTTCCACATTCATTTCAAAGGAGCACTATCCTGTACTAAAATGGCAACTCTATTGATGCACTCCTTCCAATAGACAACAATAGCATAGGCGACATCTAATGTAAATATCTATGGTTCTTCAGAAATTAAGAAATCAATATTTGGAGCCAAAGACCTCACAAAATATTTTTACGTTATTTGGACCAATTGCCATTTTCTGTCAAAAATACATTATGTGTGTGTGTGTGTGTGTGTGAGTGAGTGAGTGAGTGAGTATGTATGTATGTATGTATGTATGTGTATATATATATATATATATATATATATATATATATATATATATATATATATATATATATATATATATATATGTATGTATGTGTGTGTGTGTGTGTGTGTGTGTGTGTGTATATATATTCAATTCAATTAAATTCACCTTTATTTGTATAGCGCTTACACAATGTAGATTGTGTCAAAGCAGCTTCACATAAAGGGTCACAGTAAATAGGAACAGTGTAGTTAAGTTTGTAGTGTTTAAGTTCAGTTCAGTTGAGCTCAGTTCAGTGTGGTTTAATAATCACTACTGAGAGTCCAAATACTGAAGAGCAAATCCAACGATGCGCAGCTCTATAGATCCCGAACCATGCAAGCCAGTGAAAGTTTAACCATAAAGTTTCCAAAAATTGTATCATTTGCATGGGTTTTAAAGCCTATGACTGTGTACGCATTTCAAGCCAGTTTAAAGCATTCAGGCACAGGACATTTTAGTAATGTCAGGAAACATTAATTGTATTTATGTGCAGTATATGCAATGAAGATTATACAGGATTATTTTGTTTACATTCAATTATACAAATTGTGTGCCTGAATACTTTTAGACTCTCAGAAAAACCATAAAGCATTTATTTTATTTGTAACTTTGCTTTACTTTATTTATCATTGTTTGTAATTTATTAAAGTTTATGCAGATGCGCTCTACTACAAATTATCCTAATATCAATGTCCTAAAATTATTTATTATCTTCAAATAGAGCTATTTATCTGTTAAAATCATTCTCAATATCGCAATGTGTATCGCAGAAAAATAAAATATTGCAATGTCAGTTTTTTTCCAATATTGTGCACCCCTAATATATATATATTCTTTTAATTTATATTGATTACAATATAACAAATATTAACAACTTACTAACAACCTACCTAGCGAATCCAGCATAGAAAAACTAAATTTTCGAGTGGCTTCATAATTTTTCCTCATACAAACTTCACGGATACTGTTCAGTCTCGTTTATTGACCTATAGTTTGGGTAAGACTCCATTACAAAAGGAGACTTAAGCAAAATAACATTGTGCAGACAATGTGTTAAAAAAGGACAGTCACAATTCAACACAGTCATCACCTAGTTAATTATGGAGACTAATAAAACTAATTTACTAAAATACAAAATCTTTTCATACTCAGATGTAAAGTTATTTGTTGGAAGACTGCACATACAGTCATTTATCTTATACTACAATGAAAATGTTAAACCATGGCAGGCAACCACAATCTAACCAAGATTTTGGTACACTAACCAGTTTAACAATGGTTTTTAGTTAAACTGATATCACTTTTGTTAATCAATACAATAAACTATGGTAACTGCACTGTAATTAACCATGGTTCACAAGTCCTAACAGATTTCACTGAAATATGAGTGCAAACAAAGCACACCTGTCACTGTGACCCAAGGCTCTGACAAAGTGGAACAGCCCATTTTTTAACCAATCAGAATCACTCTCTGCCTGTCAATCATGTTGCTCATTCAGGTTTGCTGACATGACACTGATATGAGTACTGTGAATTATACTACTATACAGCAGGAACGTATGCAATTTCAGATGCAGCCATTGAGTCAGCAGTAACTCTCAACCCTGATAATAAAAAAAAATTATATATATATATATATATATATATATATATATATATATATATATATATATATATATAAATAAATAATCAAAGGGGGGCTAATAATTCTGACTTTAACTGTATATGTATATATGCATGAAATAATTAAGGCTGCATTTAAAATACAGTAATTCATTTTCCTTTGGCCCTTATTTATCAGGGGTTCCACAGCAGAATGAACCGCCAACTATTCCAGCATATGTTTTATGCAGCAGATTCCCTTCCAGCCACAATGCATACACTAATGCCAATATAGGTCACCCAATACACCTATAGCACCTGGAGGAAACCCACACCAACACAGGGAGAACATGCAAACTCCACACAGAAATGCCAACTGGCCCAGCCGGGATTTGAACCAGCGACCTTCTTGCTGTGAGGTGACAGTGGTAACCACTGAGCCACCATGTTGCCAAAATACAGTAATATGTTTAATATATTTTTACTATTTTAAAAACGCTGTTTTCTATCGTAATATGTTTTAAAATGTAATTTATTCATCTGATGAAACACTGAATTTTCTGCATCATTATTCTAGTCATCAGTGTCATGTGATCTTTCAGAAATCATTGGTTAGGTTTATGAATTTTCAGATATTAATAATGATCATTATTATCCAAAAGTAAATTTGGAAGAGTTGTGCTGATTTATCTATTCTCATAAAATTGTGGTGTGGATTTTTTAAAATTCTTAATCATTCATAAGATAATAAATGGCTTTGCTGAAATTATGAATTTATTGCATCCTTGCTAAAAAGCAGTGTTATTTTGTTATCCATTTCAGTTTCCTAAAAGCAAATGGCAGATAACTTAGTGATAAACTAAATGTTTCTTGAGCAGCAATTGTTCTTATAAATGGCACTAAAAAACTATGAAGTAAAAATTGAGTAATTATTCAGATACTAAATTGCAATGATCCCAAACTTTCAACCAGTAGTGTGTGTGTGAACAAGAATTAATTTTGCAGGCTTGTTCTATGAAGTCAGTTTTGTGTATTGTTTACGTCAAAATGAGTTTTAGCGATCATGCTTTTTTTCAAAATGATGGACAATGAGGGCAAAATGTGACAGTGTCTATAGATCCACGATTGATATTCAGAGCAAATCACAGATCCTTCCCGAGTTTCTCCATCTCATCGAGGAAGAAATCCATGTCTTTGGTTGTGAGCTGTGGAGAAACAACCACCATGCGGAAGAAGTTGACGTGTTCATCCATTGGCTGATATCCCACCATCATCGTTCCTCGCTTCATCATTCTCTCTTTAATGACTGGCGCCACCTGATGGCGCACATGGGCATCACATTATGAACAATAGATCAATAATTAAATCCTCTGCTCTGATATACTTCAATTTGTCATTTATAGAAAAGCTGACCTTGGATAATCTTTCCTGGTAATCTGGGCTGCTCTCCTTTCCTTTCAAACTTGGTGGAATAAACCAGAAGCAAACGTTCACAAATGGCCCCTATTGGAAATAAATCACACAACATAGATAAACATTTACATAAACATAAAGTGTGCTATTTTGATTTGGTAAAATCAGTGCAACACAGTACCTTACAGACCAGCTGGAAATTCTCCCGTTTCTCCATTTCTTCAACTAAATACCTGGTGGAAAACACATCAAGTATATATTTAAAAATATAAATATGAAACGACACACACAAAAAAAAAAAAAAAAAAAAAAAAAAAAAAAAAAAAAAAAAAAAAAAAAAGTTTAAACATTTAAATAATTAACATTGCTTACTAACAATCAAAAATTTAATTAAAAATATTGCAACATTTATTTAAAATAAATAAATGTTCTTATAAAACTTCCCTAAAAATCTTAGAAAATAAACAAACATAAAATTTCACATAGCTTTATATTTGAATTATTACCAAAGAACTGTGGTAATAATTATTTATAAAAAAATATATTACAGAAATAAATTAATATATAAAACTACTTATTTTTAAATAGTCGTATTTCAAATTTGTACAATATTTATGATCAAATAAAATCAGCCTATGTAAGCAAATAAATATGAAATTGCACATGCACACACACGATTATTCAAAAATCTGTGGTCAATGTCGGGTTTTTTTTTCTTGGTTTTGGTTTTTTTTGCTTTTAAACAAGCATTAAAACAAAAACATTTGTAATACTGAATTAAAAATTTATATATTAAAAATAAAATTGTGTTCTTAAACTTAAATAAAATAATAAATGTTTGAGCAACGAATCATATTTGAATGACTACTAAAGTATTATCGGACACTGAAGGCTGATGCTAAAAAATAAATTTTATCTTAATAAATTTATTTTATTTTAAATCATAATAAAATAGAAAAGTCTTTTTTTTTAGGAGGTTTTACCCTTGTTGGTATAGGACAGTAGAGATTTTACAGATAGGAAAGTGTGGGGAACATGGATAGGAGAAGGATCAGCAAAGGATCTCGTTTCAGGAATCGAACTTGGGACGCGGTAAGCACCACCGTGCTATGTGTTGATGCGCTAACCACTATGCTATTTGCACCGATGAAAATGGTCATTTTGAGAAAAAAAAAAAAAAAAAAAAAAAAAAAAAAAAAAAAAAAAAAAAGTTTAATTTTTACTATGTGTATTGTCAAATAACATCAGCCAATGACTAAAAAAAAAATAAATAAAATTTAATAGTAATGTTAATATATTGCAATTCAAGTCAACAGTTGTGCACATTTAAAAGACTAAATGGCACATTAAAGTTCCCGTGAACCAGAACCTGCGTTCGTTATTCTTTTCATAATGTGACGCAGTTCCTAGAGAAACTGAATATTAAATGAGAAAACAGTGGGTGTGGCTTGTTTTTTCTACTGTCGGCTGAATGGACATAGTAAAGTAGTTATTTAATACAGAAAGATTGGGAAATGGGTTTTAGAAGAGTTATTACAACCTAACAGACACCTCCTCCTCACCATTTCTGCTTGTCAAAACAATTGATGCAGAAGTATAAATCAGCCTTAACGCTGCTGCAAGCGCACGTGTATGCTACGTATAACCCTCGCCGTTGCTCATGCGCACCTCTCAAAAAAATGCAACTACACGTCGCAACGACACGTAGCGCAAGCTCTATGATTGGTCGGCTTGGTAGCGCTGACGAGTGTGGGCGAGACAGAGAGCCGCCCAAGCCTGATGAAACGATTGTTTACAAGTGTGGAGTGCTGTGAAGGAGCTCCAGATGGAAAGTTTTGTTTTGTGTTTACCTTATGATTAAAGTTGTTGCATGTCCGCAGGTTCCTGCCTTAAAATGAGCGAGTTCGACCCACTTGTACATTAAGGAAGCGTTCAAAAAAAAAAAAAAAAAAAAACGCCAGCAAAGAAACTCGACACAGAGGAACAAACACCTCACTGCCAACTAGCGTTTTGGAAGCGTTATTACAGAACAGAAACCGCACGTATAAAGAGGCGACACTCAAGTGCGATTTGGGAAACAGCCACTAGATGGCACGGCAGCCATTTTGGAATGACAATCAGCAGCACTTTTAATAGTTTATTTTACAGACTTATTATATGCTGTTGCTCTTGGAATTTTCAGAGTAAGTGTTGTATTGTCGTCTTTCCGGTTGTATCTCAGCTTTAATGCGCTTTTTAGATAAATAAACTGAGCAGCTGCTTGCCATCGCGACAGCAATAAGATCCAATGGACAGCCGACCGCTTTCACTCCAAAATGGCGGAATCTGGGGCTGTTGCTGGGCGCTGCTGTTGCAATGGAAAATTCTATTGAGCGTCGCCTCTTGGTCGTTCAAAGCTCATTTGTATAAATGCACAGCGACGCGTGTTGCATGCGCTGTGGGTCACGCGGATTACTTGACGCAGAAGTATAAACCAGGCTTTAGCCACACCCATTATCTGAAAACAACATGAAGAGCATTTTTACATTTCTATTAAACATTAGATGGGCAAACTATTTTAATGACATGCACAGATGAATTGTTCACCACAAAACTGGCAATGTGAGCTGACAAAATCATACGGTTAGTTTTGATTTCTTGGGGACTTTAATGAACAACTCCTCTAATAGATGCATCAAATACCTAGCGAGGGCTAAGGCCTTATCAACACGCTGTGAAAGCCCACGAGCTCCTATTGCCTTCCACATCAGCCAGAGCTTCAGACAATCCACCTTCCGGCCACACTGGATGGATTTGTCCCCCGTGTCGAGACTTGTGTCGTAGAACTTGTCTTGCTGGAACAGGTATGTGGCTTTGGCACTGTGACAGTGCATGAGCAAATTCTGCAAATTCAGCATAAAATAGCACATGCATTTGTGGGTAAAATCAACACACATCCCCAACAGCTCTGTCTGCTTTAAGACTTGGAGTTTAAAAATCAAGACTTATGAATTTAAAAATAAATATGTACTGTATTTAAAATAATAATAATAATAATAATAATAATAATAATAATAATAATAATAATAACTCAAAAATAATAATACATTCACACTCAAGTAGCTCCAAACCTTTATGATTCTCTTTTTTTTCTGGTTGAACACAAAAGGTTTCCAACATTCTTCAAGTTAAATTCTTTTAACAAAACAAAAAAAAAAAAAAAAAAAAAAAAAAAAAAAAAAAAAAAAAAAAAAAAAAAAACAGACTTCCCATAGTAGTAAAACAAAAATACTATGGAAGCCAATGTCTACTGTATTTTGATTAACATTGGAAATCGGTAGTCAACATTTGAAGTGGATCAAAGCCTTGCATTGAAGTTGTCCTAAAATTATTAAAGCAGGATTCAATCTTGTCTTAGGATAATTTTTAAAAACTTTGATCCACTTCAAATGTTGACTCCCGATTTCCAACATTCATCAAAATACAGTAGACATTGACTTCCATAACTACTGCTGTAACTACTGTATATTCTTTTGTGTACAACTGAAGAAAGAAACTCAATAGGTTAGGGACAAATAAATGACAATTTTTATTTTTGCGGTAAACTATCCTTTTAAATGGGTTATTTGATTTCATGTAAATAAAGGTACGGAGCTAATAATATTACAAAACTATTTGAATGATTGACAAGTGTTATTTAATAAAAACTGATTACTATGCCATTTAAAAAGGGTTCTATTATTATTTTTTATTTTTTTACTTGAACATTTAAAATTTGAGAATAGATTTTTTTTAGCCAGATTTTTATAGACTGGGCGACACAGCAAGAAGGTTGCTGGTTCAAGTTCCAGCTGGGTCAGTTGGCACTTCTGTGTGACGTTTGCATGTTCTCTCCATGTTGTCGTGGGTTTCCTCCGGGTGCTCCGGTTTCCCCCGAAGTCCAAACACATGCACTGTAAGTGAATTGAATAAACTAAATTGGCCTTAGTGCATGTGTGTCAATGAGTGTATGGATGTTTCCCAGTACTGGGTTGCACCTGAAAGGGCATCTGCTGTGTAAAATACATGCTGGATAAGTTGCATCACATTCACAAACAAACTACGGGGAGAACATACAAACTCCACACAGAAATGCCAACTGACCCAGCCGGGGCTCGAACCAGTGACCTTCTTGCTGTGAGGCGACCGTGCCACCACAAAAAAATTAAAATGTACCGAAAAACTACATTTTGATAAAAGTAAACAATTAAAAGCGACAAACAAAAATCCCTTATGTTCCATGACTAAGCCCAAAATATGTACAAGTTCCCTGACTCTCAATGCTTTAAAGCAGGGGTGTCCAAACGGTCCTGGAGGGCTGGTGTCCTGGAGAGTTTAGCTCCAACCCTAATCAAACATACCTGAACCAGCCAATCCTGGCCCTCCAGGACTGAGTTTGGACATCCCTGCTTTAAAGCTTTCAAAATTCCATGAGCCACGGGAACACTGTGATGTGTGGAAGAAACAATAGACTTTTCATACCGTAGTATCTCTGAACAAAACAGCAGAGCACTGCAGTCCCGTCAGAAGCATTTTGTGAGGATTCCAAGTCACGGAGTTTGCTCTGAGTGTTAAACAAAAGAGCAACATTAAAGGACAGTCAATGACGCATCTCTGAAACACATTTGATTCATAAAGTGCACGGAGTTCAAACCTTTCTATTCCTGCAACCAGATGTCTGTGTTTTTTGGAAAACAGCACGCTTCCTCCCCATGCGGCCTGTAAAGGACATACATACAGATTGGAACAGTTAGGAAAATGGGGAGAAGCTCATGTGAATGTTTTAAGTGCAAACAACTGGTTACTTTTAAAGTGAGGGTCGCAAGCATATAGACATGTTGCTCAATGTTTTTTAAAACGCAAGATAAGCGTGCTGTACTTACGTCAACATGCATCCACATGCCGTTTCTTTCACTTATGTCAGCTATGCGCTTTAGAGGATCAAAGGCGCCCTGCACTGTGCTTCCCGCTGTGGCGTTCACGAAAAACGGAACAGCGTCCTGAAAGAACAAACACCATTACTCTGGGAGATTTCAATTAGGGCTGCATGATATTGGAATAAAAAAAATAAAAATAAAAAAAAATTACATTGCAATATACAAAATTATTACAAATATACAGAATTATTTGCCAAAAAAAAATAATAATATCATTTAAAAAGCACAAATGAAAATATAACAAAGATAAAAAAAAAAAAAAAAAATGAAGTAAACTAAATATTGCTTTCGGTGGAGTCTAACAATATTGAAATACAGAAATTCAGCAATCAAATGTAAAATAACAGTGTCTTCATTGTATAAATATATAAACCCAATTAATCATTCCTTTTTTTTTTTCAGCTTAGTCCCTTTATTAATCAGGGGTCCCCACAGTGGAATGAACTGCCATACTATCCAGCATATGTTTTACGCAGCAGATGCCCTTCCAGCTGCAACCCATGACTGGGAAACACCCATTCACTCCAGACAATTTAGCTTACCCAATTCACCTATAGCGCATGTCTTAGGACAGTGGGGGGAAACGGAGCACCTGAAGAAAACCCACATCAACACAACGAGAATATGCAAACTCTACACAGAAATGCCAACTGACCTAGCCGGGGCTCAAACCAGCAACCTATTTGCTGTGAGGGGATCCTGCTACCCACTGCGCCACTAAACACAATTAATCAAATCTAATTGTTAAAGCAGAAAACTTTATAACGTCTTGTCCAAAGAGTTTAAATTAACCTGAAATCTCTTGCGATCCTCCGATATGACTATTGCAGATTCGCACATTGCAATGCTGAAACGATATATTGTGCCATATTCATGTCATATTCTTTCAGAAGAGATTTAAATATTAGTTATTTGGCATAAAGTGTTAGTAAAGACAGAAGTAATGTTATAATTGATTCCTATTTCAAAGCTTTGCTGTCCAATATTCTTATCAAAAATTGATAATCAGATTTTTGCTGAAAAATCATGTGACAAGCATTCAGTAATAAATGTTGAAAATGCAGCTTTGACATACAGTTAAAGTCAAAATTATTAGCCACGACTAACACCCCCCCCTCCCCCCCCCCCCCCTTTGGAGTGCTCTCTTTTTTTTTTTTTTTTTTAAATATTCCCAAATTATGTTTAACAGAGCAAGGAAATTTTCACAGTATGTCTGATAATATTTTTCTTCTGGAGAAAGTATTATTTGTTTTATTTGGGCTAGAATAAAAAGCATTTTTTTAATGAACCATTTTAAAAGGTCAAAAATTATTAGCCCCTTTAAGCTATTTTTTTTTCGATAGTCTACAGAACAAACCATCTATATACAATAACTTGTCTAATTAACCTAAACTGCCTAGTTAACCTAATTAACCTAGTTAAGCCTTTAAATGTCACTTTAAGCTGTATAGAAGTGTCTTGAAAAATCTAGTCAAATATTTACTGTCATCATGGCAAAGATAAATAAATCAGTTATTAAAACTATTATGTTTAGAAATGTGTTGAAAAAAAATCTGCTCTGTTAAACAGAAATGGGGGGGGGGGAATAAACAGGGGGGCTAATTCTGATTTCAACTGTATGCATGTATTTATGTATACATAGTTGAAAATAAACATTTTAAATTACAATAATACTTAATATTTAATTGCCTTGACTGTAGATTATCATATGTTGCACTAGTGTATACAGTAATAGGCAGAAATGCATTGTTTGGGTCAATATTATTTAATTTTCTTTTATGCCAAAAGTTACTGGATTACCAAGTAAAGATGTTCCATGAATATATTTTATAAATGTCCTTTTGTAAATATATACACACACACAACTCAATTTTTGATGAGTATTGTGCATTGCGGAGTACTTCATTTAGACAAGTTTAAAGGTGATTTTCTCAGTATTTTGAAGCCTCAGATTTCAGGTTTTCTAACAAACAAATAAAGTTTCAAAGTAGTTTCAATAGGAGCACATGATATGATTGATCGTGCTTCCCCCCCACCCCAATCCACCTTATCTTCACTTACCAGGGGGAGCTCTTGAAAACTACCTGATCTCATACCCCCTCAAATGATCATTGACCAGGTGGGAGCCCTGGGCTCAATTATCGCTGAGCTCAGGGGTCTCTCTCGGGACAGCATGCCAAACCTGCTATTACTATCAAGCAATATCCAAGTGTGAACTCTTGAAATAATCTCAAACTAAATGGAAAGCTTGTTTATTGAGCTTTCAAACATCAAATTAAAAACCGACACTTATGACTGGTTTTGTGGTCCAGGGTCACAAATAAAAACAGCTTTGGTGAGCATAAAGTACTTCTTTCAATCTCATCCCAAACATCACATGAATTAAGCATATAATTAAAATATTTACTTGGGATTTTGCCTGCACAATTTTTGCCTCCAGGTCTTCAGGTATCATGCTGCCGCTGTGGCGAAACAAAGAAATATTTTTAAAATAAATACATTTCGAAAAAGCCTGCTAGAGAAAAGCCATACCTCTCATCCACTTGCACAATGAAAACATTTTCTGTTCCAATACCAAGAAACGCAGCTCCTTTTTTCATTGAGTAATGACTCTATAAGAAAGATGGCATAAGATTAGATGTTACACAGCTTTTTAAAAGGGCCCTATTTGGATTTTATTGTCACAAATCAGCAGTATTTCCATCTGAGGGGGAGAGAGGTCTGATTGAGTTGTAATAGTTTTTAACTGAATTTGCACAATGCTATACAACCTAAAATGCATGACACATGACCACTCACACTCACTGTATATGCACATATTTTGCCAGCATCCATACTTGCAGTCTAATGCTTGTGTAATAGTCATATGGAAGTGGCTTGACGAATTGGAATGATTCCCAATACTCCAGTAGACCAATCAGAGAGCAAGTATGGATTGTAGCTATGCCTCAGTCTTCAAAAGTCTGCATTTCAGTCTGTCTATATTGAAACAGAACACAAACTAATACAGGGTCTGTGGTGTTTTCGAAATGCTCTGTTTTCGCAGGTCGATGCTGGAGTAGTGTGGACGCTAGACGTAATCATTACAAAAATGCATTAGTGTAAACAGCACCTATTACACTGACAGTAGAGATATTCCTAAAACACACTGTCTGACAGCTGCTCGAAAAATTGTAGGAGATAAAACTGACAAGGCTTTAAAATAAAAGCAAACGTTTTGTATGTTTTTGCTTTAGTAACTGAGGCATTAGCTGTAAAGACTCAACCCTTTTATGGAAAGGGAATGGGGAGCAGCAACTAATTTACATTTAAAGACACACGAAATTTCATTTTAGATTCTGTATTAAAAAATAAAAAAAAATAAAATTGTATTTACAATATGGTATAGTAAATCATATTTTGAGTTGAATCTATACAAATGTGGGGACTTATTGCATCTCATTAAAAGGGTATAAGATCACTTCTTAAATTGAAGATCATAATTTTTTTTACCTGTTGTGATGTAAATATAGCCATTCGTGGTGCAGCCCACAAGCCTTTTGTCTTTACTTGAGGAAAAGCCCAGTACCGAGCGACGTTCAGGGCATACATGTTGGACATGGATCCTCCAGGACAAAAGATCCCATCTCCTTCTGACCAGCCAACCAGAGAGCGAAGCTTACTGATCACCTCCTCCTCCATCAGGACAAACACCGGAGCCACTTCATAGGTGTATCTGTAACAACTTCACACTGAGTACGCTGCGCATTGATCAGTCATCATATACATATACACTCACTTTATTAGGTACACCTGTTTAACTGCTTAACACAAATTTCTGATCAGCCAATCACATGGCAGCAACCAAACACTTTTAGGCATGTAGACATGGTCTAGACGACCTGCTGCAGTTCAAACAGAGCATCAGAATGGGAAAGAAAGTTAATTTAAGTGACTTTGAACGTGGCATGGTTATTTATGCCAGACGGGCTGGTCTAAGTATTTCAGAAACTGCTGATCTACTGGGATTTTCATGCACAACCATCTCTAGGGTTTACAGAGAATGGTCAGAAAAAGAGAAAATATCCAGTGAGCGGCAGTTCTGTGGGTGTAAATGCCTTGTTGATGCCAGAGGTCAGAGAAGAATGGCCAGATAGGATCGAGCTGATAGAAAGGCAACAGTAACTCAAATAACCACTCGTTACAACTAAGGGTGTGCAGAAGAGAATCTCTGAAAAGTACAACACGTCGAGCCTTGAGACGAATGGGTTACAGCAGCAAAAGACCAAACTGGGTGCCACTCCTGTCAGCGAAGATCAGGAAACAGACTACAATTCGCACAGGCTCACCAAAATTGGACAATAGAAGACTGGAAACATTGCCTGGTCTGATGAATCTTGATTTCTGGATGGTACATTTGGATGGTAGGGTCAGAATTTAGCGTTAACAACATGAAAGCATGGATCCATCCTGCCTTGTATCAACGGTTCGGTTTAATGGTGCGGGGGACATTTTCTTGGCACACTTTGGGCCCATTACCAGTTGAGCATTGTCTCAACACCACAGCCTACCTGAGTATTGTTGCTGACCATGTCTGTCCCTTTATGACCCCAGTGTACCCATCTTCTGATTGCTACTTCCAGCAGGATAATGCACCATGTCATAAAGCGCAAATCATCTCAAACTGGTTTCTTGAACACGACAATGAGTTCATTACACTCAAATGGCCTCCATAGTCACCAAACCTCAATCCAATAGAGCACTTTTGAGATGCGGTGGAACGGGAGATTCACATCATGGATGTGCAACCGACAAATCTGCAGCGACTGCATGATGCTATCATGTCAATATGGATCAAAATCTCTGAGGAATATTTCCAGTACCTTGTTGAATCTATGCCATGAAGGATTAAGGCAGCTCTGAAAGCGAAAGGGGGTCCGGTACTAGTAAGGTGTACCTAATAAAGTGGCCAGTAAGTGCACATATTCAACTATGTGTTTTCTGGGACAATCTGTCTATCACAGGAGATCAACCAATAGCAAACCACCCAGTGATCTAATCCTAAGTCCCACCCTACATTCATTTCATTGCAGGAAAAGCTGATTTACTCGGATATACAAACACTAAATAAAAAAATATACATGTTTTAAAGCATTTTTAGAAACGTAATGTTATGGTTTATGATAATATCTTGCTTATTTCATGTGTTGTTGTATTTAGCAGAATATAATATGAAAATAGCCCGTTGTGAAATAAATTAAACATAACAAACCCTTCTTTTTCTTGCAGTTTTACATTAATCAGCAAACCAGATGTTGGACTGAATGTTACATATATATCCATCTAAACTTGCTTACTCTTAGCTATTGCACAGGCTAACTTTTGACTGTTTAAATATATAACCCTATGGCTTCGGTTGAAGCAATTAATAAATACAGATTTACAGTTCCTTTGTCCCAGAGAATAGAAAGACTTTAGACATGATTGTCTGAACCCATCCTATGTTGTATTTCTATGTTTGAAGTAAACCTCTTTGAATGGAAAAGCTGTAATTAAAGCATATTCAAAAGGTGCTGTGCGAAGTCCGTCAAGTTATTGCTGCAGCAACTTTAATAGAACACCAAGGACCTCATTTCCCAATTGATATTGCTCAAAAGGAATAAAACATCATTCAACATCCAGCAAGATCTTAGCTTTAGTTAAATTCAGAAGCATGACAGCCAAAAGAACATTTCCAAAAATGCAAACACATCGTAAATGAATGAATCTAGAGCTTAATTTAATCAATCTCCAATCAATGCTGTTGTTAGACAGTCTATACTGTAAGCTACACTACTGGCTCAATGCTGTTGTCAAATCGTCTCATATGATAACTTCAAGCGTTCTGATAAGTTACTTATTACTATGACAACAGGGTTTAATAGAACACTTCAGTGACCGTTTACATCCTACTTAAAGTTTCACTCTTGTTAGCAAATCCCTAAATAGGCCCTTCATAAACTCTCATAGACTCTATATAAACTCTCTCCAGACAACCTACAATGGCACTTTCACTATAACACATGAACATGAAGACGTACTGGCTGGTATTGAGGGTTTCAGTGATGAGCCGTCCCGTCAGTGCATGATAGTCCACGCCAGCAAACAGCTGATTGAAGAACCGAGGATGACCTGCCGACAGGAAAACCTTTAAACTAAGGTGTAGCCACAGATTTATGAACGAGGCTAAATGTAATTAAATTCAGGTTGAAACACTTAAAGGGTTCATGAACTGCTTTTTTTTTTTTGTTTATGTTGTACCATTCTCTGAGGTCTGCTTATAACGGATATACATAGTTTTACATTAGAAACCTCATAACAAGTAGAATTAGGCTACTATCTGTCCTGGTTTGACCCCCGCATCTGAAAAGTCTGTCTGTTTCTCGTTCTGAGGTTCACACAATCTTGGATTTGTTGGAATGTTTCCACAATCTGAAATATCATTATGGTTTTGTATTCTCTTCACGTCCTCTATGTTAAGCTTTCACACAATCTACATTGTATACATGCTACAGAAACAAAGATGGCTTGACTTTCAGCGAATGTGACCGATTATTGACTCAAAAATAAAACAGCCACTGCCATGTTTGACAAACATTTTCCAAAGTTTGAAAAGGACAGTTGTATATCTACAGTGTGTTTCTACAGTGTGTCAAAATTGCGCCTTATTTGCAGTGATGGGAATAACGGTGCTATAAATAAACGGCGCCACTAACTGTGATGCTTTATTCAGTAACAAGTAATCAAACGAGTTACGGTTTCCTCAGTTATGTTTTTTTTTTTTTTTAAGTAATTAGTAATTTTTATAATGATGTACCACAGTTACTAACTCAGTTACTATTTGTGAGAATAAACTAGAATCAGAAAGAGCTTTATTGCCAGGTATGTTCACTAGGGATACTCTGATCAATTGGCCGATAATTAGTATCAGCCGATAATCACATTTAATGACTTAATCGGTACTTGACAATCTGGCCGATCTCATGAACTGATCACAGGGGTTTGTTTATGCTTTTACAAGCAGAGGAAGACGCATGTCCGCTCGCTAACAACACGTGAGGAGGTAAATGATGCATGGGGCATGAGGGATCGATGTGCCTGCATCACAACGGCTAAAATATATACAGATGTGGTGAAACCGGTTTATACAGTCTATTATCATGACTCGCATGAGTGATGCTCTTTGTTGCAAGTGCAACCATTGTATTTAAATGGTCTTGCAAGTATTGAGGCCTTTTTACATATAACAACTGAAAGTTCTGCGTTTTTGACAATATTGCAAGTTCACTAAAAGCTGGCTGAAATTATTAGATAAATAAAACTTTCATTAACAGTTATTAATACAACTTAATATAAACAGCAGTTTATATGCCTATTTCTTTTTAGTACAAAAATAATGGATTCATTGGTGTGCATTTCAACTTCTTATGCATCAAATATGCACTCCAAACGTTTTCTTGATTGAGACGAATAGTTCTTTCATCTGTTGCAGTGTTTTCAAATTGTCATTTTTATTACCAATTTTTATTATTATTATTTATTTATTATTATTTTATTTATTATATCTGTTTTTATATGGTTACAATTTTTTACTGTTATATTATTTTCTGTAAAGCTGCTTCTGGCAATTACATGTCCACACTAAATGTTATATACAGTAGAAGTCAGAATTATTAGCCCCCGTTTATTCCCCCCAACTTATTTTATCTTTGTCATGATGACAGTAAATAATATGACTAGATATTTTAAAGACACTTCTATACAGGTAAAAGTGACATTTAAAGGGTTTACTAGGTTAATTAGTTTAACTAGGTAGGTTAGTCAAGTTATTGTATAATGAAAAAAAAAAACGCTTAAAGGGGCTATAAATTCACCTTATTTTATTTTTTTTAATTAAAAACTGCTTTTATTCTTGCCAAAATAAAACAAAGACTTAAAGAAAAAAAAATTCAGACATACTGTGAAAATTTCTTTGCTCCGTTAAACATCGTTTGGGAAAGATTTAAAAAAGAAAAAAATTCAAAGGGGGGGGGGCTAATAATTTTGACTTCAACTGTATATAACTATTATTTGCAGCATCCTTAATTTATTCTCTTGGGTAAGGCGAGATCAGAATCGGTTCTCGCCATCGGCAGACCACCATGACAAAGAATCGGCACTCGATATCGGCTGCAAAAATCCTGTTTGGAGCATCCCTAATGTTCACACATACGAGAAATTTGTTTTCAAGACAGAGCTTCTTCAGTGCAACAATGCCAGAGAAAAAGACAAAAAAAAACCTGATAATAAATGAATTAAAAAATATATACATATTGACAAGTGTATGTACAGATATATTACTATATACAGTGTTATATGCGCAGCTGTTATGTGCAAATTGGCATGTCAAGCCTGTTGTTAAATAAATAAGTGTATATAAAGTAGTGATGCTTGTTTCACAACTACTGTCAACTAGTAACTATAACGAATTACTCTTTTAAAAAGGAACGTGGCCAACACTGGTTATTTGTAATCGATACTCAAGTAAGATTAAGTGAACAAAAGGACAAGTTCTTACTGACATGGTCTGAAATTTCCTTAAATTAAAATGTTCATCCTCTCTTGTTGAGATTAGAAGGCAACACAGTGTCTTGTTGACTTTAAAGCATCTTTATTGTTTGGTTTCTGCATAGACCCTAGTTATTTACCTACTGCAATGTTAATAAGTGGCCAGAGTTAAAAAGAGTCAGTGATGTAGAAACAGGCACTGAGATTCTTCTGTGAAGGCAGAGTTTAATCAATACCATTACAGAATAAACGGCTCATTCAAAAACCTGTCATTATGACTGATGCGATTCAATAAAGGTTGTTTTTAGACGAACACAAACATTTTAAATTCTGAAACTTACAGGAAGCTTTTATAGCACAATGACCTTTTATATCTCAAAAGATCAAGGGAATTTAGATTTCTCAGTTCATGACCCCTTTAAAACAATCAATACAGGAAGACGACCAATAAGCCACCTACAAGTTTTTACGCTGTATTTGGCCACATCTCGAACCCTCTGCAGCAGCTTCTCATGAGATTCTCCATGATCCCGGAGTTCGAGGTCCAGGAGAGATCTCAGCTGATCTGGATCTTTCCACTCACATACCTGTTGATGCATAGACACACGGTTGTTAAGACTATTAGCAGATACTAGATAAGATAGAAAGTGCAAAGAGTTGTTAAACGAGATGGTAAATTCCTAAAAGACGTGACCTTCTCCTTTAAATCAGTTCCTTTGTTAAGAATTTCTTCCATGATTATGTTGAAAGCCTCTGTAAGAAACAGCTTCCCATCGGAATCTTCCACATCTGATTCTTCCAGGTGGACATGGCCATTCATATACTCTGAGATGTAAGGAATATTTAGCATAAAACAAGTCTTGGATGAAGTACTTCAAGAAAACAGCATCAAAAGTTATGTTGAAATAAATTAACGTACAAGTAATAGCATGTGTTACATAATAGCCATAAACTATCAACACACCAAATAATATTGGATAAAACTATGCAAATTAGTTGATTTATGATGCAGTATTGATAAAGTAATGAAGAATATTTTATATAAATAATATTTAATGCAATATGCATGTGATAAAGTCTTTTGAATCTAAAAGGCTTTTTTTTTTTTAAAAAAAGAGCTCTGCTTTACAGATTTGATTTTTATTATGAGCAATTAAAAGTGACAAAATGCTTAACAACAAAATTAGTTATAAAAATAATTTGCTTAAATGTATTTTAAAGGCAGTTTTCTTCATAAATAATAACAAAATCCAAACTAAATGTAAGGTCTTATTTTATCTCCAAAGATCATTGCAGCTGGTCTTTTGCTGATCTAACTAGTGTGATTAAGGTCTACCAGAACTAACCAGCTGTTCAATATCAACCAGGTTGATGATCCCGCCCCTATATCAGCGGATCAATCAATCATGTAGACCAGTTGTAAAAGTATGTGTGTGTATTAAATATATCTATAAAATTTATTTCTGTTTAATAGCATTAAGACATGAACAATTTGTAGGCTATACATGTAGTTGCATTATATATTATATGCTTTATGTAATTAGACATTATGTTTAAAAGCAATTGACGGTGAAACATCTCTGCTGATTTAGGCTATCTGATGCCCCACATTTGATGAACTATTTAACTAGTTTAAGGTTGCCAAGCAACTCCGCGCATAACTCAGAACTAATTCCACATCCAATCAGAACGCAAAAAAAGGTTTTATAATTGGCGTCATAAATTCCACAGCAACAATCGCGATAGTTTATTAAGAAAAACGTCGCTTCGCTCCAATTCTTTTTCTTTACAGTAACATGACACCAAAGAGCAAAATGGCTGTCAGAAAAGTCAAAAACAGACAGATTTAGCGGTTAAATGCAATTTTTGACTTTGTTATTAATCAGAAAGCTGAATAAAATATGAACACTACGTTTTTTCTCTTGTTTGGCATGTTTTGCTATACAAGTATGGTCTGTTACGGAGTTTACTCTCTAAAAAAATTCCTGCAACGTATGCAAAAGTTCCATACATCACCCATACACTGAAGGATACTCGAGAACAGCAGTTTCATGCATAAAAAAATCCTACTTCTTGCATGATAAAACCTGTCCACGCGTACGGCTAGAGTAAGTTATTACGTCACCACACTTTAAATGAACAATTCAGCAAAAACAAACAAACATTAGCTTCATTATACAAATAGCCTAAATCACGCGTGCACTCACAGAAGTACTAGCTTCTTACCTCCAGATGAACTCATTGTGATGTTTAACGTCGTTTCTATACTCAGCACATGAACCTCAACTATACGTAAAGAATGCCTCGGGACCCTCAGGGCTTTAATGCAGGGTCCAGCCTTCATATACGTGGATGCCCACGCCCGAATCGTCATTTAAGTGACATCCTATAATTGGATTAGAATGATATGGGTGTGTCAACATAAAAATCAATCGTTAACTTCAAAATACACTGCTTTCTAAATACCCAGGTGATATGATTAAGGCTATGTTACATGCAATTAAAGGGACAGCTCACCCAAATATGACAATTCCGCCATCATTTGCTCATCCTCCACTTGTTTTAAACCTATGAGTTTCTATTCTTCTGTTAAACGTACACACACAAACAAATAAAATACGTATATTCTGAGTAAGAGTTGCAAAATAACAGCCAATGTTCTTACTGTGGATGACAATAAAAGCTGATTTCCAGGATTCTTCATCATTTCACAGTAAAAGAGTTTACAACCACTTGTATATGAGTAAATGTTCATTTTTTAGGGGTGAACTATACCTTTAAATGTTTACAAGATTAACACAATGAAGCATATTGACAAAATCTCCAGTATTACCTTTAGCAAAGCCATTTGATGGTTTGGTTTTATCCTGCATCTTGGTTGATAAGGCGAGCATATTTACTGAGCTAACACTGGCTTGCATACAAGCAACCAATAAGAAAGATCAATATAACATTTTTACATGTTATATAATGACACACACACACATTCATTAAGGTAATGCATGCTGCAAAACAGAGGTACAACGTTCAACATCTTCTAAACTCTGCAGTGTTGTTCTAAGTTCACATTAGACTGCGTTTGCTGATGAAAGAAAGATATATCCTTCCACGTATGTTTGTCAGATTGCACAATCATCCCACACACTCGCTCACAAGATGGGAATGGAATGTCACAGGGTTCAAATAAAGTCTATGGATCTGTTTAAAAGGAGTTTTCCTATGGAAAAAGGCACTTGTGAGCATGTGGTATGTGACTGTAATGCTGTTTGATATTAAAAAAACCAAACAGCACTGAAAGTTTTCCAGTTTGATATCAGCCTCACAGTGATGTTTTTCCATGTACTAGTTAGCTTTTTCTGTGTTTGCAAGAGAAGTTGCATGTTTTTTGGTTATGAGTAGCATTGGCTAGCATTTAAACCAAAACCTATACAATAAAAATCAAAGTAAACCCCAAACAAATGAAATTAAAGAGGTAACAAACATATTTTTAAAACATCCGAAGAGACTTCAAATTCTTTAGCATCAAAACTCCACTCTCCAGAAGCCACATTTTATACCTCAAGCCTATAAAACAATAAACAAGATACTGTAAATCAGACAAACATCTAAAGTATACAATCAAATAAGCTATAAAACAATAAAAAAACAACCTCATAACCTTTCACATCTCAATGACAATCATTTAATTCTCTTTAGTTTCGTACAAAAAAAGAAAAAACCATCACCAGAAGCATGATTAATGACAAAAATAAAGTACAAAAACAAATAAAGTACAAGGAGAATTTAACAAAAGAGTCCAATTAATATAATCATGACCATACATTTGAAATCTCTGCTCTCGCATTAAATTGCAATCAATTAAATAATAAAAAAAATTATGCTTCCAACAGTAAAAGATTCCATGAAGTCAGACAAGACTAGATGCTGTTTAAGAACTCGCAGTGGAATAGTACAAAGCTCCGCCTCCCATCCTATCACCTGCTTGGCATGCAAAACAAGGGTGAACAAGGGTGAACAAGGGTGAAAACCCAGGGTGAAAATGCATCAGGGTGAAACAACGTGATACTTGCCGAGAGAGCGAAGGTTGTCGTTATGTTGCCAGATAGCGGTCTCTATTGGGACCTAAAACTTCTGTCATAAACACCAGTCGTCCTTATCTGTTCATGGAATCGGTTCAAGTTTTTAAGACTTAAGATAAAAGCTTTCACATTCATTTACTTAAAGCAAATGCATTATTATTTTTTTAAAGAATGTATCATGATGGAATGCTACGGTATAACCTGAAATTATTAGGATTATTATATTTAAAGCTGCACGTATACACTGAAGTGCTATGTTTTGCATGGAAATAAGCTTAACATGTAATAATGCCATAAAAAATATATTGAAATAAAACTTCCCACTGTTTACTCAGTCCTGCTCCTTTTAAAAAGAAAAAAAAAGCTAAATATCTAAGCATATTTTCACAAATCTACAAACAATGGGGTCGGATTTTAGAAAAAAACAAGAAGTCAAATACCCGCATAATAGCTTAGTGCGCTTGGACGTTTCCCAATCAATTCAAGCCTGAAGCGGACTAACAAAACAAAACACACACAAAAATAACTGACTAGCAGTTATGTCTCCCTCTAGTGGTTTGTTTTTCAAAGTGCTACATAAATCAAGTCAGTTGTTTTCCATCAGGAAGTTGAGATTTTCTGAGTTGATGCCGTTCTCTTCTTCTTGTGTTAGAAGAAAATAGAGACGAGCCGGTGTGGCTTTTTCCCTCTCGCGCATGCTCCATCTCCGCAGCATGGCGAAAACCCGCTCTTTGTGTAGTTTGTTGTCCTCCTCTATCTGCTCAAGAGTCGTTGTGTTCATATCGAGTGCCATTATGCCAACCTGTCTCCAGTTGTTCCCAATGCAGCCGGCCACCTTCATCATCTCACTCTCCCTCACCATCCTGGAATCTATGAGGTGATGTAATGCAGAAATTCATTCAGTCACCAAAGCATTACACAAGATGCAAAGCAGGTGTTTTGCATGCGACTTACTGATTACACAGCGCTGCTCCTTCAGTGCATCGTTTTCCATGTGCGATCTCCGCTTTGCTGTCGTCTCTGATAAATCAACAGAATTGTTAAATTACACATAGATCACGCTTTATCCAATAAATAACTAAAATTGTTCCACAATAAATTCAGAAAAAAAACAGTGTTTGTTACTGTAAAGTCCTGTTCACAACCAAAATACAACATATGTGTGGAATAACTGAGGATTGGCCATTGAACTATCAGTAAATAAGGCACACTTGAGGTGGTGTGCATAACTTTTGCATAATTCAATGGATTGGAGTCACATAGCACATTAAGACATTGTTCGGAAGTTGTATTTTAAGACATTTGTCTGGTTTTTGTACTTAAACTGCTCCCGTGTGCAGGACTAGTTTGTTTGTGCATCTCATACAAATCCTTCTATTTTGTTTTGATGTTTTTTTGACTGCTGTAGGGTGTGAAATAGTTGAAATTATTCAGCATAGTGATATGGAACTACATAAGCTGTGTGTTTATCTGAAAATAGCCCTAGAATGTTCATCAGCTTATCAGAATCAAGCATTCAACAGCCTTGTAGTTTTAAAGGATATAAAATATACAAATATATTAACAAATAATAAATAGTTATAAATATAACATAATATAAATGATATGGTTGGATAAATATTGCATGATATGAATATGGTTTAAATATTGCAACCATAGGAATAATATGGTTGGAGATGGACTTTAAAGAAACACTCCACCTTTTTTTAAAAAGGCTCGTTTCGCAAGCCTCCTAGAGTTAAACAGTTGACTAGAACCATTTTTGAATCCCTTCAGCCAATTTCCTGTTCTGGCAGGGTTACTTGTAGCTTAGCTTAGCATAATGAATTGATCGTATTAGACCATTAGCATTTCATTCAAAAAAAATTTTATTTTAATTGTTTCGATAATTGTCCTATTCAAAGCTCATGTCTTCTGTAGTTACATCGTGTAGTAAGATCAACGGGAAAAAAAAATGCTAGTTACTATACTCTCATTCTGGTGAACAGTCAAGAAACAATATGGGTCGATGGCAATGATGTAGTGGTTAGTGCGTCAACTCATGCACTCCGGTGGTCACGGCGTCCCGAGTTTGATTCCCACTTCGAGATTGTATGCTGATCCTTCTCCTCTCTCTGCTCCCCACGCTTTCCTGTCAATACTCTCTACTGTCCTATCCATTACAGGTGAAAACCCCGAAAAAATATTTATTAAAAAAAAGAAACAATACTGACCTAGATAATAGCGATTTTTCATTTTCCATTGGTTTTATTTCACAATATAACCACAGAAGAGCTTTAAATAGGAAAGTGATCAAAACTTTTTATTTTGAATGAAATGCTAATGGTCTAATCCGATTCAATTTATTATGCTAAGCTAAGTTAAAAGTGATCCCGCAAGATGGTGGAATGTTCATTCAAATTTATATTTTGCCAGAATAAAAATCCATCCCTCTTTAACAATATAATCGTGAGACGACGAAACTGCAATGTGCTTATAATAAACAAAACATCTTGCATCAGTTTGAAATACTTCTATAGCTATTGTTCTAATTGTGAGCAAGCCTTAAGGGATAATTCACCCAAAACTGAAAATTCTGTGATCATTTACTCCCCCTTATTCCAAACCTGTTTGAGTTTCTGTCGTCTGTCATTGAAAACAAAAGATTTTTTTAAAAAAGCGGCAAACCTGTATTCATTGACTTCCATAGTGTTTATTTTTATTTTACTATTGAAGTCAATGGTTACAAGTTTTCAGCTTTCTTCAAAACATCTTCTAGTGTTCAACAGAGAAAACAAACTTTAAAACCACTTCAGGGTGAGTAAATAACGAATACATTTTCATTTTTGGGTAAACTATTCCTTTAATACAGTAAAAAAAAAATACACATCAGAAAATGAGCATTAAGAATGAAAAATAAATTATGTTACAATAATGCGAATTATGAGCAAGAAAAAGTCAAATATGAATAACTGTGGATTCAGATATTAATTTCTAAAGAAATCTAAAGCTTCTACATTACACAAATGAGCAAGTATATATATTTTTATAGAACATAACTGACAATTTAGGATCATACCTGTGTTTTTTGTCGTTTTGCGTTTGTTGTTTGGCAGATTTTGAAGGAAATTTAGTTTCGGAAATGTCTCTTGGATTTCTGATGTTTTCAGCAACTTCAGGAAAGTCAGAGCATGCTTGTTTTCTTTGAGAATGACATAATCCAAGATGTCCCGTACCTGCTTTGATCGTGTGTTAATGTCTTTGATGTTGTTGTACTCGTTGTTTGATAGTATGCCACGAGCATGACAATGCTGAAGAAGAAAGTCAGGATCTTCAGTCAGAGCTTCTAATAGCTCTAGCTTGTGTCTCTGAATGAGCCTGGTGCCGTCTACTGCTCCATCCATTGCCTTTTGTGTGATTGATTTGATACTGATTTTAAATCAGAACATTAAGGCTGTAACAAAATTAAAAATCATTTTAAACAAGAACAAAAATGAAGCTGCTTCAGTATTACAGTGTTTGCAATCAAGCATTAAACATTTTAAAGGGTTAGTTCAACCAAAAATGACAAATATGTTATTAATTACTCACCTTCATGTTGTCACCCTCCCCTGAGACCTTCGCTCGTCTTCAGAACACAAATTAAGATACTTTAGATGAAAGCAGAGAGCTCCCTCATCCTGAATAAACAGCAATGATCTTGAATCTTTCCAGAAACTTACAATAAAATCTTTAAAAGAGTTAATGTGTCTTTAGTGGTTCACTGTGATTATTATAAAGCTACAAGAATACTTTTGTTTGCATATAAAACCAAAACAATGCATTTATTCAACAGTTTCTTCTCGTAGCTTTATAATATTCCTATTAAACCACTAAAGGCATATGGTCTGATTTGAAGACGTTTTTGAAGAAGATGACTTTGAAAGAGTCAGAACTGTTGCTGTCTACAGAGAATCAGGAAGCTCTCAAATTTCATAATAAATATCTTAATTTGTACTCTAAACAAGAATGAATGACATGAGGGTGAGAAACTAATAATAGAATTATCCTTTTTGGGTGATCTATTTCTTTAAAATGACAACCAAGATAACTGTTTTCATCAGTAGAACATAACATATTGCTGAAAATTGATCTTTGGTCATTCATAAAATGCAAGTCAATGGCTACCAGCACTTTGAACATCTAAATAAGCAAAACAAAAGACATATAAACAAAACAAAATTAATATCTATGGCTTTTAGTGATACATGGGAGTTTTTATAAAGTAAAACATTTGATATATGTAAGAAATGGGTGCAAAACCCCTTATGAGCTGACACTGTTAGTTTAGATTATTTTTATATAGATTAACAAAGGTACACATACTAATGATTTCATCTAATAGGACATCAATATATCATCATGAGCCAAGAGTATCCAATTTTTTTTGTACTCAAAAAGGCATTGAGTTACATTCTTTAAAAAATAAAGGACCAGGTTTCAGCTAATATTCAACTGAATAAAAAAAAAAAAAAGACCAACATCTTGAATGCCCTGAGGGTAAGTAAAGGATATGGTTGAAACCGGAAGTTAACAAGAATTGTTTGTATTATTTATTAAATTTCCCATTTATTGAATTTTATTAACGTCTACCCCCACCCCAACCCTAAACCCAACCATCACAGTAATGTAAAATCAGTAGTTGTACCGAGTATTATTTATTCTATCTATTAAATTACCCAATAAACATGTAACAATAAGCAAATACACTGAATAGTATTTTGAGCAAATAATAAAATTTTTTTACGCCTACCCCCACCCCAACCCTAAACCCAACTTCACAGTACTGTTAAAATATTAATAATTGTTATAATGTGTCAAAAAATGCTGCTATATTGATGTGCATCTCGCACTTCCGGCCGCAACCATATCCGATCTAGACTTTACCAATTATCTCATTTATTAACAAGAAATAATAATAAAAACTGCCCTTTTGGAGGTAAAAATGCCCATGGAAATCAATCCCATGAGGTAAGTATTGCCCCTAAAGTTAATTGTTCTTTCCCCTTTAGCATGACACAATTATTTGAAGACAGGTTTATGTACCACTTTTTCCCCATATAAAACATTAAACATTACTGAAAAAACGTCAACTAATCTATACAGCAGATAATAGTTTACAATTTGAGGCATTGCAATAACACATTCACAAACCAATATGTATAATAAAACTAATAATTCAATACAATAGTTGTGGAATAGCCTGTGGTTTCTGAGGCATCATGGGTGGAGCTGAGCTGAAGAAAGTGTGATGAGTTCAAATGAGTCCCTCCCATTAACGAGTTGTTATTAACAGCACATGCGTTGTGTTTTGAATTTAAAATAGGCTAGTTAAGTGCAAACAGCTCATATTTATTAGGTTAATATTCGACTGGTGCTTCAATTCCTCTATTGTAGCTAGTTTGTGAATTGCGCATCTCACTTTGTATTATCTGTAAGGGACTTTCCAGTTTGAAGCCCCACTACTATCATGAGTCATCTTTGTTTACAGTCAATAAACGGCTATTGCGCACATTGTTACTATATTCGTACTTAGTTTTTGTTTCATCATCATTAATATCACACAATATGTCTTATTTGCTAGCACGAACCGATAAGAAACATATAAAACACTTACGCCATTAAATGAAGAAGAAGCGGGAAGTACAAGAGAACAAAGACATGGTCGTTTCATCGAGTGATGCACAACAATGTAAATGCAATGCGCGCGTTCACTGCGGTGCTGACCCACTTTCGTTTTTAAACTAAACAACAGCATAGCGTTAAAGATATTGTTGGTACAGTAAATGATAGCAAGATTGCGCGCGCTCACGTTATTTTTGGGTTAAAAATATGGGCTAGAAACTAAAAGTTTAAAATGAAGCATGTTTTCACCTGAACAAAGATGCCAAATGCCGGTACTCTAAACAAGTGAATCGAATCCCATTTTAAAAAGTACGAAAAAGCTAATCTTGTTTACCTCGGAGAGAAGCGTTCGATGCCTCATCCACACTTCATCCGCATGTAATATGATAGATACAAAATAACTTCTGCCGATGACCGCCCCCTTCTGGCCATGGGGCGCTACTATCATCTACTTTTCTACTTCTACATCTTTTACTTCTTACTTTCGCTTTCGAGAATTCTCTTTCAAACGGCCCCTGTCTTATCCTACACTACTCAATTCATGATTTGACACGCTGAACATAAATTTCCCCTTGATTTGTGATTCATCTTCTATAAGAGTCATGAATGGGAGTGTGATGACGAAAGCACTGTAGTGCAGTGAATGTGGCCTGAGGGAAGTGATCTTTATAAACTGCTTAGACAGAGATTGTGGAGAAATTAGCTGTGGACTGTAGACATCTCTTTCTTAGTAATATTTATTTGGTGAATGCTTATGGCATACATTTTTTACATTGCTTATAAAATAAAATAAAAATGTAAAAATATATAATATATTGTAGGCGCAGTGGGTAGCACAATCGCCTCACAGCAATAAGGTCACTGGTTCGAGCCTCAGCTGGGTCAGAGTTGGCATTTCTGTGTGGAGTTTGCATGTTCTCCCTGTGTCATGTATGTCTCCTCCAGGTGCTCTGGTTTCCCCCACAAGTACAAAGACATGCGGTACAGGTGAATTGGGTAAGCTAAATTGCCCGTAGTGTATGTGTGTGAATGAGATTGTATGGGTGTTTCCCAGTGATGGGTTGCAGCTGGAAGGGCATCCGCTGCATTAAACATATGCTGTATAAGCTAGCGGTCCATTCCGCTGCGGTGACCCCTGATTAATAAATAGACTAAGCTGAAAAGAAAATGAATGAATGAACCTGATCTATCATTAGTAGAAAAAGATTTAATATCCTGCTTCCTTAAAAGACGGAGAGTGTGTATTATTGCTTCTATTTCAGGTCATCACTGTGTGCAGTAATTAATTATATGAAAGCACTTTATAATTAGGATTTGACATTTAGAGCCAATAAAAACTTTGACTTTCAATATGTATATGTAAATACACTCACTGGCTACTTTATTATGTACCAACTGCTCATTAATGTAATTTCTAATCAGCCAATCACATGGCAGCAACTCGATGCCTTTAGGCATGTAGACATGATCAAGACGATCTGCTGCAGTTCAAACCGAGCATCAGAATGGAGAAGAAAGGTGATTTAACTGAATTTGAACATGGCATGGTTGTTCGTGCCAGACGGGCTGGTCTGAGTATTTCAGAAACTGCTGATCTACTGGGATTTTCACGCACAACCATCTCTAGATTTACAGAGAATGGTCTGAAAAAGAGAAAATATCCAGTGAGCGGCAGTTCTGTGGGCGCAAATGTCTTGTTGATGCCAGAGATCAGAGGAGAATGGCCAGACAGATTTGAGCTGATAGAAAGACAACAGTAACTCAAATTACCACTCGTTAATCGGGGTATAAAGAGGAGCATCTCTGAACACACAACACGTCCAACCTTGAGGCGGATGGGCTACAGTAGCAGAAGACCACACCGGGTGTCACTCCTGTCAGTTAAGAACAGGAAAGTGAGACTACAATTCGCACAGGCTTACCAAAATTGGACAATAGAAGATGGGAAAAACAGTGCCGGTCTGATGAGTCTCCATTTCTGCTGCAACATTCGGATAGTAGGGTCAGAATTTGGCATCAACATTATGAAAGCATGGATCCATCCTGCCTTGTATCAATGATTCAGGTTGGTGGTGGTGGTGGTGTAATGGTGTAGGGGACATTTTCTTAGCACACTTAGGGCCCATTAGTACCAATTGAGCATCGTGTCAACACCACAGCCTACCTGAGTATTGTTGCTGACGATGTTCATCCCTTTATGACCACAGTGTACTCATCTTCTGATGGCTACTTCCAGATGGATAACGCGCCATGTCATAAAGTGTGAATCATCTCAGACTGGTTTCTTGAACATGACAATGAGTTCACTGTACTCAAATGGCCTCCACAGTCACCAGAATTCAATCCGATAAAGCACCTTTTGGATGCGGTGGAATGGGAGATTCGCATCATGGATGTGCAGCCGACAAATCTGCAGCGCCTGCGTGATGCAATCATGTCAATATGGACCAAAATCTCTAGGGAATACTTCCCGTGCCTTGTTGAATCTATGACACCACGGATTGAGGCAGTTCTGAAAGCAAAAGGGGGGGAACCGGTGCTAGTAACGTGTACCTAATAAAGTGGCCGGTGGGCGTATGTATATATGCCAAAAATTAAAAATAATATTGTAACCTTTCCCTTAAACATTTAAAAAACACAGATTAATGTTTCATTTTTACATAAATTTACACTGAATGACGATATAATTTTCCCCATTTTCGTTTCATATTAAAACATTTTGTCAACTTTTTTAGTTTCATTCAATTTTTCTAAGTTAAAAAAGTTCAAAACATTAAAGCCGACACTTTACATGCATTTAATATGCCTTCTATGTACGCAGAAATCTAATTTAACTGGATAAATGTAATTTAATTTGATCCAAACACCACAACAGGATGTCAAATAGTATCTAAAACAAATATCCAGATAATATGTACTGAAAGTCTAACACTGTGGAATGTCTTTTACATTCTCAAGCTGGGTTTCATGTGACTGGGATTAGTGAAACTGATCCAGAGCCTGATAACTCCTGAAGACCCTCCTCTGAGAGACACACCACTGGATCCCACAGCTTTTGCTATATTTTTGTTGAGACGTGAGAACTTAATGAGAATCTCAAGTAAAAATGTCAACAACAAAAAAAGCAACCCGCTGTTTATATTGTTTACCTAATATATAATTGCGTTTATATACTTAATTTCTTTTTTCTCTTTCATTTTTGTGCTGAAATATGAGCCAGACATGAAGGAGGAGACTTCTGCTCACTTCCAGGAATCATGTGGGATTCCCAGACTGAGTATCCTGGCCTTGTTGACTCATTTTTAGTGTGTCTGTTCTAATGATGAACTGCTGAGGGAGTGGGAGGAGCCACACCTGCTAGGTGCAAAGCAGCTCTCCTCCCATTGGCTGAGAGCTGTCACTATATTTCCTCACTCACAAACAATTTGAGAGTGAGCGGAGTGTTCAGAGCATTAACAGGACAGAGAAGCACACAAGAACATCCACTTGAAAGACTGCAAGAGGAGGCTTGATTGACTGCAAACTTAAGAGTAGGTATGTTGGAATTTGGGTTTTGTATCTTGTATGGGTTTATATTGTTAGCATGAACACAAGCTTGTCAGGTTTGAGGGCATGCTACAAGGTTTTGTTTGATTTGAGCTGCTCCTCACTTCTTACTTGCTTTTTAATGGATTTACCAGCCATATGCGTCTTTACAAGTTTAAAAAGAGTTAGTATTTTTGTTTGTTGAAGGAGTTTGCTTTCTTTTTTTTAACAAATGCAATGGGATACAGCTAAATTTAACCATGCAATGATGAAAAAATGTTGGGTTCTACACAATCACACAAATTAATTAAGTTAACTTAACAATTTTTTAACAAACAGAAGTGGATTGAACATAAAACAATTAAGTTGTCCTCAAAAAAACCTTAAGAATTGTGTTGTTTCAAGTCCATTTTTTTGAGTTTGTGTTGCATCTAAAGATGTAATACTGTGGATTATTTTAGAGTGGTATACATTTTGAGAAAGTTGTTATATGTAGCATAAAGCTAAAAATGATGATTAGCGATCATATAACATATAAACATATACAGTTAAGATATATATATATATATATATATATATATATATATATATATATATATATATATATATATATAAAATCTGCTTTATTAGGTTATTGTGTTTTGTGAAAAGGCGTCAGTTTAAGTATTTTGACTAGCTATAAGTTGCTTTTTGTGAATTTTTATATATGTTTTTAAAAGACTACAGCAATGATTGTTGAAGTGTTAAAAGGTTATGTGGGAACCTTTCTGATGATGCTAATAAACACACATTGAAAGGATAAATCAAATTGCTGGGAATAAAGCCTGGGAGGCTTGTCTAAGCTTGTTGAAGTGTTGATATGACCCGACTGTGATGTTTCTGCTTCACTTAATTCATTTCAATGTTCTCCTGTCATTTAAACACTTGCATGTAGCATATGCTGAGTCCATGAGTATAATCTTTGAGTGGATCAGTAATGTTGGAAAGCCCTCAGTTTTAATTTGTTGGCTTTTAGGAAGTGCTGATTTATGTCTCAGAATGAGAGAGAGAGTGTATCATCCTCTGAGTCACATCCTAATGTCTCAATACTTTGGAGTAAATGTGAAAAAAAAAAAAAATCTCCCAAAGTAGTAAAGCTTAGTAAAGTAAATATTTATTTATTTTACTTTATTTTTAAGGTCTTTGATTTTTGATATTTTTGAAAATGTAATTTATTTATTTATTTATTTATTTGTTTATTTTTTGGGGATCATGTCTTGCTAGGCTAGTTTTGCCGTTGTGAGTCTGTTTCTAGATTTATGTAACTGTAAAGCATGAGTAATCTGAAGTAATGAGTCAGTTGCTGTATCAGCAGGTTTCAGCTGTGAGTCTTGAATGCATGATGCAAAATAAAGCCCTCCTGAAGACATAAGATATGTCTAGAGATATACATTTATAGTAAGACGCTGGTGATTTTGAAACACTTAAATTACTAAAACCTTAACAGAACAGTAATATATGTGGCCCAGGATCATAAGGGGCAGTTTATTAACCAAAACAAAACGCTGAGATTTATCGGTCATCTAAAGCTGAATAAATTAGTTAATAAAAAAAAAATTGTCAGAGATGCAGCTATAATTCCAAATACTGACTTTTAAAGTTGTCCAAATTAAGTTTGTAACAATGCATATTACTAATAAAAATGTACAAAACCAGTCTTGCGGGCCTTTAAAAAAAAAAAAAAATAAAAAAAAAAAAAAAAAAAAAAAAAAAAAAATATATATATATATATATATATATATATATATATATATATATATATATATATATTATTTTGTTTTTAACAGCTTTATCCATCATCTTAAAGCTGAGTAAATTACCTAATAAATAACTAAATGAATATTTGTCAAAGCTGCAACTATAAATCCAAAATACTGACTTTAATGTTGTCCAAACTAAGTTTTTAGCAATGCATATTACACTGTAAATAATGATACGATCAATTAGTCCTGACAGAATATGTTTTTAGTTCATTGAAACTTATTAAACTAAGTTAATCATGTTCTAATGTAATTTTATAAGTCACGCAAGTTTTATGTCAGTTTAACATGATATAAGGTTAATTTGATTCAGCTTAAATTTAAGACAACCAGGATTTTTTCACAGTGTATTAACATTAAAAAAAGATGCAAAGATGGCAAATTTACAAAATGTCTTCATGGAGAATGATCTTTACTTGATATTCTAATGAATTTAGCCATAAAAGAAAAATCTATCATTTTAAGTCTTATAATGTACGTACTATCTATCTTAAATATAACTTTGCAACTTAAAAAACTTTTTACCCCTAAAAAAAAAAACCTTTTTGGTTCTTGCTGTCACCTTTATTTTCAAGAGTGTACACAGTGCATTAACCAAAATCATCCAAGATCCTTATATTGTACAGATTACATCTGTCGTGAAATCCCCCAGTTTTCACTGTTACCTGCAGAACATCAGGAAGTGACTGAAATGACTTTTTGTTTTATTTAAAATTGCGTTACTCTTGAGTCATCATATGCTGTCAGTGCACAACACCTGTGGCTCACCTGATCATCCAGACAAGCTGTGACTTATGTCTGATATAACAGGAAATTGTGGAGCAATTCCCTTATCTCACATATCGTCATGCCTGTTAAAGACCTTACCAAACTCACAGGAAACATCCCATCAACAACATTCAAACCAATTCAACAGGCAAGAGTATTAAATATGTATTAGTCTTAAAGGACCATTTGTTCATAGTGTAAAGACTATTTTTATAACCAAAATACCCTTTTTTTCTACAATAAAGACTGAAAAAGTTACATGGGTAAAAGTTACAGCTCAATGACACAGTTGAAGGCAAAATAATTAATGCTCTTATGAAATGTTCTGTTTCAAATATTTCCCAAATAAGCAAGAATGTTTTGCAGTGTTTCCTATTTTTTTTCTAGAGGAAGTCTTCTTTCTTTTTGTTTTAATAAAAAATAAAAATGTTACTTAGGTTAATATTAGGCTTTTTAGGTCAATATTACCCCCCTTTAATGAATTAAATTGAATTTGTTTTCAATTGGCTACAGAACAATTCACTGTTATCAAATGATTGCTTAATAAACAACTTGCCTTTTAGTTTAGCTTAATTTAGTTTAAGCCTTTAAATGTCACTTTAGCCTGAATTCTAGTCTCTTTAAAATATTATGTACTGCCATCATGGCAAATGCATAAGAAATGAGCTATTAGGAATTAGTTTTTAAAACAAATGTTTAAAAAATCTCTCCATTGAACATTGTTGGAAAATATCAGGAAAAATAATTCAACATTTGCACTGGAGGGCTGATAATTTTGCCTTCAACTGTATAAATAAAATGATTGTCTTTTATAAGCGTTGTGGTAATAGCTACTTGAAGTCATTTTTAAAGTGGCACTGTACAAAATCCACACATACAGTGAGTCTCTGTTTGTGCTGAGAGTCTTAGATGAAGCTTGAATTTAGTTCTACAATAAACAAATGGACTAAAAGAGCTTTGCCTTCCTATTTGAATATTTGAAACTCCTCTGTCCTAACAGATATCCCTCTGAAGACGTGAGGAAAGTGAGATGGCAGTGAGTTCATTTCGGCGTGGTCAATGGGCCTCCCAGTCATTGCGAGTGACGGCAAAGGAGCTCTCTATAGTCAGTGTGCGAGGCAAAAACACGGCCATTGCCGAGCGCTTTTCCAAGTAAGCAAATACCAAGATTTGCATATCTAAGAGTGATCTCACTTGTCCTTTAACCTGTCTTGTTTGGTTTTACTTCAGCACCCATTATAGTGCCTTGTATTTTTTTACAAGGTGCCTCTGTTTTAAAGCTGCTGTTTCGTTCTAAATTGGTTTACGATGTTGGAGGAGAGGTTTTAACATTATTAGGTTTACCCCATGTTTTCATTCTTCTGTTTAACTGATAATGATGTCAAATTCCTTAAATATATGGCCAGGCACTGTTGCACTGCACTGTTTGGCTTTTTAAAGGGTTGTGCTTTATTCTCTTAATAAGTTCTGGGTGTGTTTTGAGCATAACGTGCATTAAACCAATCAGAGTCTCATCTCCCATTCCCTTTAAGAGTCAGTTGCATCACGCCATGGCACATTTGCTATTTACATGGTGGACTTTGTAAGTGGAAAAACTGAATGATTAACTAGCGAGAAAACAGTTAAACAGACCATCTGCAGCGAAAGAATAAGGAATGAGCCTCCTCCATTCGGCCTCTTTACTTTCTCTTTATTTTACTTATACCCTTTACTTTACTCTTTTACTTTCGTGGATAAGGAAACGGTGGAAACTCACTCCACTGAAGACGCAGTGGTGAAAGCGCAGTGGGTAGCACAATCGCCTCATAGCAAGAAGGTCGCTGGTTCTTAACCTTCTCAAAGCTTATACCAGGGGTCACCAATCTCAGTCCTGGAGGGCCGGTGTCCCTCCAGGGTTTAGCTCCAACTTACCTCAACACACCTGCTTGGGAGTTTCAAGAATACCTAGTAAAAATTTGATCAGCTTGTTCAGGTGTGTTTGATTGGGGTTGGAGCTAAAATCTACAGGACACTGGCCCTCGAGGAACAAGTTTGGTGACCCCTGGCTTATACACTGAAGCTAATAAACCAACTCTTCGTATTAGTTGCGTAAAATAGTCTCTCCAGTATGCATTGAAAATAAAGACAAATCAACACAACCCAGCTTTTAAACCAATCTTTCAACCTTAATATCTGGATTTGTTTGAGGCAAGACCCAGTTATATTGACTATTTGGTGTACGGATCAGATCACATAAACCTAAATCTTGATGCCATCCACTAGACTCTAATTTGCCCGCTCCCACCATGGAGGTTAAATAAGTTGCATGTAAATCTGGATCTGAGCAAGCATAAGAAGACTGATACATTTCTACATATCAACAAGAAGTTGCTGACATAAGGAATTTGTATCCTACTCATAAACCTACAGTATATACACAGATGGATCAAAAAAAGGACAGTCATGTTTCAGCAGCAGTAGTAACGAGTGATTTACGCTATGGCATTCGTATTTCAGATCAAAGCTCAATTTTTACAGCTGAAGCAAAGGCTCTATTTTTAGCTCTAGAACACATTCAAAATGCTGAATGTGCATGCTGACTCAATCTTGTCTACAAACATTGAATTCTTTTAAACAGGAGCATCCCACTACAGAGAAAATTTTATAATATAGTTTTCTGCTGGATCCCAGGACAGGTTGGACTGTTTGGAAATAAAACAAGCTGACATAGCTGCTAAAACAGCCCTAACAGAAAAGATAAAGGAGTGCAAAAGCCCACCTTCAAATTTAAAGCCACTAATAAATGGCTACATTCTTAGTAAATGGCAAGCAGAATGGGATCAGTGCTCCAAAAAAATAAACTCTTTGAAATCCAGCCTGAAATAGGAAGGGAAAAAAAAAAAAAAAAAAAAAAATAGTATTTTTTTTTTAACTCAAGACATGATGAGATTGTTTATAGTGGATGCTCTATAGGACACACGACACTCCAAAATGTCTATTGCAACAACTAAACCGTTAAACCTTTTATTGTGGAATGCCTTATTTTAAATGTTATCGGACAACAATTTTTATATGGAGAGACTTTAACCTCTTAAAATCATTGAGAATTGATTTTCCATTGATTTCTGCCTGGATTTTGCAGACCCAAATTCAAAAGCTTCCCAATTCCACATGCAGAGGTGGATTTTTATTAAACTCAAAATTGAAAGACCTTTTTAGGTTCTGTGTGGTCTAGGTGGCTGTAAATAATTTTGTTGGTTCCTGCACGTGTCCGTAATAAGGAAAAAAAGAAAAATGTCTCTATAATAATTTATGCAAAAGTTATTCTATTCCAACTGATGATGGAACAGAACCACTTATGGGGTATTGGGCCAGTACGGACCTTTTAAAATGTAAAAAATGCGGAAGTAAATGATGTCACGGACTCCGTACCGGATACGCAGAGTTTTTAGAGAATTTTTAAATGTGAATCCTTCTAAAATTGTACTTTAAAAAAAAAAATATATATATATATATTATTTTTAACAAAAGTAAACCTCAAACTATTTTAAATTTTCATCTTCTATTTTAGCATTATTATTATTTTTGTATCTTTTTTTTATTACTGTTGATAACTTTTTCTGTTTTTTTTTTTTTATTAAAAAAATTTTAAATTTATATATAATTATAGATAAGTGTTATTTATAAAATGTGGTAAACTTGATATTTAGCCAGAGAAGCTGATATGGCAATAAACTCAATTCTCTCTCTTGTATTTTTTGTTGTTATAATTCATGCAACAATTTGAATGGAGCATGTTGAAAACCCACCTTATTTGAATTTAATTGGCAATATAATGAGGATTATTTAAAATTTTGGAAGAAATGTCATCAGTAGTCATTTGATAGACAAATCTTTAGCTTTTTACTTAAGCTCCATATTGCATTCCTCGTTTTTAGTCCGCTCTCAGACGTTGGACTCTATACGTTTGATTTACAGCTGAATTTCTGCTGGCCAACTCATTATAGGCACATCGGTTGGCTTGCAGTCGCTGTGTTTCCTGTGCGGAGGAATTTCAGAGAGCATCTGGAGTTTTTCCAGTGCATCTCCTGTCAGATTTTCTGATGTCTTTTCCAGCATTTTGCCTCTGGCTTCCTCTCCACACATACAGTACATCAATGACTCCAACATCCCAGACAGCGCTGATCTGCCTGCCGAATTAGCGAGCATCAAAGAAACCAGAGTGAAGGATTAAATAGACTGCGATCTGATCACTGACCTGTAATAGGTGTGGTCAAATATAAATCACATGTGTTAGGTAGTCATTTTAAACGGTTGTGTTTGTGATATTTCCCTGTGTTTATCACCTTGTTTTTCTTTCCAACTTACCTGCATTCAGAGGCAGCAGTAATTGTGCTGTAGATAATAGATTTCCTATGAAAATCAGACCGAACTTCCTGCTTTCAGCATTTGGGAATTTCTAAAAGTCCCTCCAAGAGATTAACAGATTTTCCAAAACACCTTCAGGCTCACTTTCTGACGTGTCATCAAATAAAACAGGATGCAAAATCAAGACAGTCCAGTTTGGTTGTCTGCGCTGCTCCGTTTGACCACTAGAGGCCACTAAAGGTTGAAAGGGATATTTAAGATTTTAGGCAGATGAAAGATGCAGGATTTAAACTGGGATCAGACTAGTATTAGGCAAACAAAAACAAACACCATCTGCTGATTGGCCAGAGTTGAGTTATAGTGCTAAAATACACCACTAGCTTCTCTGATAGATGAAAAGACAGACAGACACGCACATAGACACACATGCAGGCAGACAGACACACACACACACACACACACACACACACACACACACACACACACACACACACACACACACACACACTGAGAGAGAGACACACAGACATCCCATTCAGGTGTCTGTATCAAATCTAATTTACAAGTTTCACACATAATGGAAGCACAGTGTCCTATTCCCATTTATTGTAATGGATAGATTTATACATAATAAGGAACACTTATGTTAAGGAGTAAGTGATCATATACACCATTATATTTATACAACCTTTTATTTTTTTTGGAAAAAATTTAAAAGCATACTTTAGCAATGCCATATTTTTAATGTTATGAAATTTTTTTATATATATATATTTACAGAATTTGAGGGAATCATTTATAAATGTGAATGGAATTTTGTCTTGTATTATTTATTGTTGTGAATGTTATTTTATTGTAATAAACCTATATATTATATAAAAGTGTTATTTATAAAAACCTTTTATGCTTTATCTGTTTTTACCATACAATAGCCAGAGAAGCTGTGATTAAACTCACAACTCTCTCTTTTCACAATTAATTAGTCTTTTAAAGTTTCAACAAAAGTCCAAATGATATTGGATGGTATATTAACTGCTGTTACAGTAGCTCAGGAAAAAAAAATGAAGTAAATGATTAATGAATTATTATTATTATTATTTGTCAGTTTTAGTTACTCCTCATGAGTTTAAGGACTAGGAAGCAGTTGAGTGAACAGATTTTCCACTTCATTTCTTCTCAGGTACCAGAAGGCAGCAGAAGAAACAAGTTTGGACAAGAAAAAAGTGAGTTTTGACCCTCTTTATTCATACCTGCACTCAAATAAATAACTTTTCCTGCTTTGTTCCAACTACTTATTTAAAATGAGTTGGAAAAAAACGCATTTCTTAAGTTTCTTCGGTACAACTTAATTGTTTTATGTACAATCCACCAGTTAACTTTATCAATTTGTGTTGGGACAACATGAAGGAATTGTATGGAGCCCAGCATTTTTTACAGTGTATTTATCTATCTACCTACCAATCAATCAGGGGTGTAATGGATCACGGTTGGTCCATGATTCGTACGGATCACAACCGTTTTGGAAACACACCTGACCTGCGGATTAACGGATTTTTTTATTTTTTAATTTTTTTTTAACTTTACTAAATTTGCAACGTTGCAGAGAGATTGCCTCTTGCGTCAAATCGCATGCATGAAAGCATTTAGGCTTTCCTGTAAAATATAATGATGAAGAGTTGTGGTAGGTTATTCGGCGTGTGGTGAGTTTTTTAGGTTATTAAAGGTGTTTTCTGTCACTACTTCACTGTAAGACCCAACCCAATTTATCAAATGAAATGATGAGTGTAGTTAACTCAATTTACTAAAAGTTAATTCTGTGGTCACACTAGTGTTTGAGCATGCAAAATTCTGTCGTATGGCGCTGTGAAAAGGGGCGGGATTAAACAAGATGGTTTAACCTTTTACTAAGTGAGCGATTGGTCCATATTTTAATATTTGGTCCAAGAGGTCATGTTTTGATCTTTGATTGGTCTTAAACAGGCACGTGATGTGATTTCACAGGTCAGAGTTCACCAAGCTTGAACTTTGCAATGCAGCGAAACTTGTCGCACAAGCTTGCGTTTCTGGTCTGACGCATTTTTTTTTAGATTAGATTCAACTTTATTGTCATTACACATGTACATGTACAAGGCAACGAAATGCAGTTTAGGTCTAACCAGCAGTGCAATAGCAGCAAGTGCAGGATACAGGTATAAGTTATAAAGTGCAGTTATAGAGAAACTATAGTGATATTTACAGATGGATGTACTATCAACATTATATACAGGTTGTATTAGCTATGAACAGATTTACAATAAATGAATATATGTACAGGATACTATTAATAGCAGAAGTGTGCAGATAGATAAACATAATTACAAATGTTCATGTGCAGTGGGTATGTCCAGTTCAAGTAAATGCGTGTGTATGAAAGGAAGTCTATTGGGAGAAAAGTCCAGTATGACCGCAGCTTAAGTTCACAATACTCCAAATAGATTGTTTTTTTAACTCAAATGGTTTGTAGCAATTGGTTTTCTCAAACGGTTTGAGTTGTCTTAACTTTTTGGGTTTTACAGTACTCATTTAGTTTGAGTTTTCTTCATTTATTGGGTTTTTCTGTGAACTTAATCCATTTAAGTAGACAAAGCAATTTTTAGCACACTACTCATTAGGATTGGTTTTTGAACTTAAACCATTTGAGAGAATCAATTGCAACAAACCATTTGAGTTACCTTAACCTTTGGGGTTTTACAGTGTCTGCATTCATGCATTCAGTGTAAGCTGCACGATTAATCATTTTTAAAAAATCAACACCCACGCAACAAATTATAAATGATGGTGATTTGCATATTTTAATTAATCATTTGAATCGCTGCATTCAGATCTGTGTTTGATAAATGCAAAAATCAAGAAAGAGATTCAGTCTCTAGTTTACAAACGGTCAAATAACACCGACGTTCTAGGATAACAGTTTATAGTTTAGGTAAAACCACTGATGTTTATGGTGAAGATTAATATCAACATCATATGCATTTAACTTGACGCTCAAAATGAAAGTTGTAGGCAGCAATTACCTTGTTTAACCAATAGGTGGCGACCAACCAGCCATAAAAAATATGCTACTGAATAACTCTTCAGAAATGATCATCTAGCAATGAAATGTAAAGTTTTATGAGTGAATAACTGAATCATTTATTGAAAATGAGCCTAAAAATAAACATGGGTTGTACAAATTATAATGTCAGATTTGTACGTTTAGTGTTATCAGCAACAGTAGTATTAACGGTGAATTTTTCACAGTATTGAATATTTTACAATCTATTTTTATTCAGCTGATTATTTCTTCCTTTTTATTCTTAATAAAATTACAGCTTCTAAGTTTTGTTTGTTAAAAGCAATTTTTTTGCAGTGCTGGTTTTTGTAGTAAATGGAAAGCAAACTACATTAGTCTCCTCCCCTTTTTGGCTAATCTGAAAAATGGTCCAGTTCGTGACTAAAAACCATAATGTGATCCGAACCATAAACCTTGCGATCCATTACACCACTATTTATCTGTCTATCTATATTCTACTGCTCTTCAAACGCACGTGCATTCACTGTCCAGTCATCTTAATCCCTATTTAGACGTCTTAATCTGCAGGTAATTCCCATGTGCTTTACATAACTGGTCCAGTTGAGTTTGGTAGGATAAAGGAGTAAACAGGAATGACGGTGTGCACGATGTGGATGTACATGTATGTATGCAACTATGCTAGACTGCAGCTGCTTCTCATTATGTAGCTTATTCATTCAAGTTTTGCTCCGCGTATATGTATTAAATGAAAGGTTTTGTCATGGCTTTGCATTGTGTTTTGGCAGTGAGTTCAGAGTGTTTGTGGCAGGCCTCATAACTTTTATGCTTGGAATTTGAGTTGTCGGCCCCAGGAGGCATTTTAACATCAGCCAGAAGTATTTGAGCTGTTGTAGCTTGCATTCAAGAGTAGAAAGTATGAGGTCAGATTAGCATGCTTTAGTTGCTTTTGGATGTGAGCACAGCACAGAAATGACTCCTAGAAGAAGGGGGGGGGGGGGGAGCAGTCACTTTCTGTACTTTATTAAATCCTGAAGAGTGCTTAGTAGTTTAAATATGCATTAAAGTGAGGTTGTACTTTATATATTATTAACAAAAGGTGAAGTAAATTTATATTCACACACCAATCTGATTTGGCTTTGTATTATAGTCGGTGGTTATGCATGAGAGGTGATCTAATTGTTCATCTAAAAAGGATCTAAACGTTCTAATCTAATTGTCATGCAATTTTTTAAATTATTTAGCTCGTTTCTACAGTATTTTGCTCAGTGTTTCCCAGTACTGGGTTGCGGTTGGAAGGGCACCCGATGTGTAATACCAAATGACGGAATAGTTGGTGGTTTATTCCACTGTGGCGACCCCTGATATACAGTTGGAGAAGTTTTTTTTTTTTTTTTTTTTTTTTTTCCCCATCACATTTCTGAACATAATAGTTTTAATAACTGATTTATTTTATCTTTGCCATGATGACAGTAAATAATATTTGACTAGATATTTTTCAAGACCGCTTCTATACAGCTTAAAGTGACATTTAAAGGCTTTACTAGGTTAATTAGGTTAACTAGGCAGGTTAGGGTAATTAGTCTACAGAACAAACCATCATTATACAATAACTTGCCCATCGAAGAATATATAGCTTAAAGGGGCTGATAATTTTGACCTTTAAAATGTTTCTTAAGCTAAATACTCCTTTTATTCTAGCCAAAATAAAACAAATAAGAATTTCTCCAGAAAAAGAAAAAATGCAGACATACTGTGAGTTCCCTTGCTCTATAAAATAATTCTCAAATGATGTTTAACAAAGGAAAAAAAATTCAAAGGGGGGCTAATAATTCTGACTTCAACTGTATAAGGGACTAAGTTGAAGGAAAATGTTTGAAATAATATTTTACTTATATTTTACATTTGTTTATTAATATTATTGTAGTTTCTTATTACTACTACTTGTAGTCACACTGTACACTCAATTTGCTGTTTTTTTTTTTTTTTTTTTCAAACTAAAATTAGCTGAAACGGCACAATTCTGGGGTTTGTTTTGCAACATCTTGACTGTTTTAAGTTTAATACACTTAAATTCGAAAAAAATAAATAAGTTTGTTTTACCAACACAAACCGATTGTGTGGAACCCAGCATTTTTATAGTGTGTTTTTAAAAACAGAAATAGTTATGTAATTGAGGGGTTAATTTCTGAATACTAATGACTGGGAATTAGTTTGTGTTACCTTGTTTAAAAAGTACAGTGTAGAACCCAACAGTCAACTTATTTTAAATGAAATGAGTGTAGTTAACTCAAAATATACTGAAAGTTAATTCTACTCATTTGAAAAGAGTTTTGAACTCCGTGTTGAAGGTAACGAGTTAAATACCTCATTACTTCAACTTAAATGGAGTAAATTCACAGTACTCATAGTTTAGTTTAACTCAAATGGTTTCCTTAAATGGTTTAAGTTGTCTTAACTTACTGGGTTTTACAGTACTCAGTTGGTTTGAGTTCTCCATTTATTGGGTTTTTACTGTGCTCAAATTACTTTGTTTACTCAAGTAGATTAAGTTCACAGAACTCATTAGGATTAGTTTTAGAACTTAAATGGGTTTGTTGCAATCGGTTTCCTCAAATGGTTTGAGTTACGTTAACTTTTTTAGGTTTTACAGTGTAATAATCTGTTCAGAATTCCGAGTATTTTTGCAATGATTTTAGATTTATGTTCAACAGTTAGACAACTTGGACACAAATAGACTATACAATTTATTTATATTTAGTTGAAGTTTAAGTTAATTAACAATCGGACAAACAAAAATGTAGCTAAATTATAAATATTTATTTTATAAAAAAAAAATTTTGTCTTTTATTAGCAATTAGATGAGCATAAAATGTCAATACGTTAATCTGATTATATTTTGTAAATAATTAGAAAAATAATTTTATTTAAAGTTGAATTATTATTTTGTCTCTAATTAAAAAAAAACATCTCAAAGAAATTTTTTCATAATCACCCATACAATTTTGCAATTTACTCATCCAACACTAGTTGTTTTTCTGTTGTTGAACACAAAAGAAGATCTTTTAATGAATGCTGGAAACCCATAACCATTAACACCCACAGTATTTCTAATGTGGATGTCATTCTTCAAACTATTGTTCGTTCGTATTCCTTCGACTTAGTCCATTTATTCATCAGGGGTCGCCACAGCAGAATGAACCGCACTACTTATCCAGTATATGTTTTACACAGCGGATGCCCTTCCAGCTGCAACCCAGTACTGGGAAACATCCATACACTCTCGCATTCACACACGTACACTACGGCCAATTTAGTTTATTCAGTTTACCTGTAGCGCATGTCTTTGGGATGTGGGAGAAACCGGAGCACTTGGAGGAAACCCACACTAACAGGGGAAGAACATGTACATGAAGTCCCCAGCTGGGACTCAAACCAGCGACCTTCTTGCTGTGAGGTGACCGCGCTAACCACTGCGCCACCATGACACCCCTGTAGCTAAATTAAAAACTTATTTTATAAATTATATAATTTTTTTTAAATTAGCAATTAGACAATGTCAACACATTCTTCTGATTATATTTAATAAATAATTAGAAAAATAATTTGTTAAATACATTTTAACAGTCTTTATTATTTAAAAAAAAAAATCCTAAAGGGATAGTTCATATCAAATTTTCCAAAATCTCCCATAAAATTCAGCCATTTTACTCATCCTCCACTAGTTTGTTTTTTCTGTTGTTGAACACAAAATAAAATATTTTGAATGCCGGAAACCAGTAACCATTGACATCTACAGTATTATGGTTTTCTACTGTGGATGTCACATTCTTCAAAATTTTGTTGTATTCAACAGATCAAAAATAACAAAACAAACCTTAAACTAATTTTTAAGTGAACTATCCCTTTTATTGCAGATTTTTATCTTTTTTTTTATTATTTAATCAACAATTAGACAAACGTAACAAATTTTATAATCTATATTTGTCTTGGTTTATAATTAAAATACTTTAGAAATATTATTTTTACAGTCTACAGGTTGAGTGAAAATGTACATGATCAATTAGTCCTGACAGCATAGCCTGTGTTTTTAGGTCATTGTAACTTATCAAATTAAGTTAAAATGTGATTAACTTAGTTTTATAAGTTACACAAGCTGTTTTAAGTCAGTTTAACATCGTATAAATTCAATGGACTCATAAGGTTAATTTGATTCAGCTTAAATTTAAGGCAACCAGGATTTTTTTTTTTACAGTGTACATGTATTCAAGCATGTAATCTCATTGTATTTCAGCAACTTTCCTTCTTTCCCCCCATTTCCTGTCAGCGCTTCCCCTTTTTCTGTTCTTCCTGGTGTGTCTGTCCTGTTGTAGGGGGGCTGGTCTAGTTCCCTCATGCAGATACTTTCTAAAGACTAGCATCTGGTGCTGCATTTTTTTCCTCATTTCCAGCAGCACACTCTGAGGGAGCCACTCCTTCCATTTTTACCAGGTTTCTGAAGCTTTTGTAATCAAACTTTTCTAACAAACTAACACTGATTTGCTTTATCTAATCGCTACTAATCACTTAAAGATATTTTGTTAGACTTTTAATTCTTATAACTGCTTTTGTTTGGTTTGATTGTAGTTGTCATGTATTTTTAATTGCACTTTAACTCCATTTTAAAGTAAATCTGTTGTTTTGAAAACTCTAAATCGCTGTTGCTTTAAAATACTTACTTTTATGATAAAATCGAAAGTTTTACCAGTCAATAACATCTTTAATTAGACTTTTACTCTATTTTATGGTAAATCTGTCATTTAATAAAAAAAAAAAAACTTCAAATCTTGATTTTTGCCTTAAAATGCTTGCTTTTTTTTTATTTTTTTTATACTTTTCTGTTGGTCTTTTATTTAAAACTGTCAAAGTCCTCACAGGTTGATCAGTCAGTGACATTTTAATTGGGCTTTTATCATAAATCTGTCATATTTTACACTAAACCCGCTGTTAAAATGTTTTTTTAATGGTTCTCTATGATAAAATTGTCATAAATTTCCTCAAAGTATCATTAAAAATGTGTTACTGACTGATAAATCCTCTATTTTCAGGTAAATCTAAATCTGTATTTGTTTAAATTGCTTGCTTCCTTTGTTGGTTTTCCTTGATTAAAATGGTCATAAAGTCCTCAGAGGGTTTATTAGTCAGTGACAATTTTAATTAAAATTTTACTCTATTTTAATGTAAATCTATTGTATTTAAAACATTTTTTACATTGTTTTAAAATGCTTGCTTTTCCTAATGGTTCTCTATTCTAAAATTGAAATGAAGGCCTCAGGGTATTTATCAGTCAGTGTGTTGTATTTAAAACTCTAAATTTGTGTCTATTTAAAATATTTCTATGATAAAATCGTAATATTTACCAGTCAATAACATCTTTAATTAGGCTTTTACTCTATCTTACTGTAAATCTGTCATATTTAAAACTCTAAATCTGTGTTGTTTTAAAACACTTCTATGATGAAATCGTAATATTAGCCAGTCACTAACATCCTTTATTAGGCTTTTACTCCATTTTAATGTGAATCTGTCATTTTACACTAAAACATGCATGTTGTTTTTTTGTTTTAAAATGGTTCTCTACAATAAAATTGCCATAAAAGCCTCGATTTATGAATCAGTAACACATTTTTAATTAGACTTTTACTCTATTATTAGGTAAATCTGTCATATTTAAAACCCTAATCTGTATGCTTGGTGTTTGTTTTTAAAATGCTTCTCAATGATCATTTTTAAAATCAAAGAAAAATCTACAAAGACCTCTCAGAGGATTTGTAAATCTTTAAAATTGTATGTTGTTTACAAAATGCTAACCTTTTATCTTCGTTATAGCAATAGATCAATGCAGTCACAGGCCAAAGTTTACATCATCTAGTCTCTAAATTCGAGTTGAAGTTGTGAAATCTCAGAAGTGGCACTTTTTAAGTTTTTTTTAATATCTTTTTTGCAGTCTCCAGAGAAATCGACTCCAGGCCTGCGCAACGGCAATCTGAGTGTCCTAAAGCAGCTCTGGGAACATACAGCCGAAACACCTACATCTCTAGAACCCAAAGCGCACACCGGACAGCAGGAGAACCATCATCAACAGTCTGGTGTTAAAATCCCATTGGAGACCACTGACGTACAGCTTATCGACGGCACCGATCTGCAGAGTTTGAGCAACAGTGATCAGCCAATGGAGAAGCGGACGCAACGAGATGCGGAGACCGTCATCGAAAAGCCCACCGTTCCCCTCAACAGCCTGAAGATGATGTTCGAGAAAGGAGAGCCCTTTCATAGTAATGTAAGTGCAAGAATTTTGGTTTAGTGTGTTAAACATCACTCTGGTATGACTGTACAGGGTTTCTGCAGGCTTCAACAAGTCAAATTTAAGAACGTTTAAAGACAATTATAAATGAAACTTAAGACTTAAACAGGGTTAAATGGCTTGGGCCAGTGGAAAAGAATTTTACTTGCCCCATTAAAAAAAATCAAATCAAATTGAGTTCTCTCTTAGCCACATACAACTCTAGTTGTGTACATTTTTTTTTAATATACCTTTTTTCTTTTTTTTCTCTTTTCAAAAAATAGACCTGTTTTTGGCCTCACCAGGCTACTGTAAGCAAATTCTGTATGGAAGAAATCTTTTAGTGAATCCAGTTATTAAATTAACTTTTGTTAAAGGGGTGGTCCACTTCGATATCTTACTTTAAACTTTAGTTGATGTGTAATGAAGCTGTGTGAACATGAACAACATCTCTGAATGCAAGACGCTCCATGCAAAGAGAGACATTGGCTTTTATAGAGTTAGCATAGCAAAGCCTGCATCAAAAGAACTTTGGGGACTACAAAAAAACACATCCAGGTTAATGATGTCATAAACCCTTTAGGTTACGCACATACACCCCTCACAGTGAAGGGGCATGGCCAGAGGCACTTTAATGTTATAACAGAGATGCTTCCTGGTGATGTGGAACTGATCTGTGAATTACAACTCATGTTAACTGACCAATCAGAGCCTCATGAGGGCGGGCCTTTCAGAGGAACTAGGAAATATGACTGTTGTTTTCATGTTAGCTGAGTAGCTATAATCAAAGTAAGATATATGAAAAAATAATGTGGTTTTCTACAAATGAAGGATGAGCACGCATTGCTTTGCACCCCATAAACTGTTTTCCAGATTTACCAGAATATAGGAAAATTAAGTCATCCAACATAAGAGTTCAGTAAATTTTAGATAATTTTTTTTGAAGGCCTGAAATTTTGTTTCTGAAATTTAAGACATTTTAAGATCCCGCAGACCTCCTGCTATAAAGGGATAATTCAGGCAAAATGTACTCCTCTAAAATAATTCAATTTCTGTTGAACAGAAATTAAATTGATGTCAATTGTTGATGATATTGATGTCAGTTTTAGGAAAAAAATACTATGGAAGTCAATGGCTCCCAGTGCATTCATCAAAGTGTCTTTGTTCAGAAAACGTATATAAAGTAGTTACCATCCACATCCTTTTATATTTTGCTTAATCTCACTCATTAGAAAATAAAAGCAGTTATTTTAATATTGTAATAACATTTTACTTGGGAATTAAGTCCTAAAATTATTTTGTCATCTTGTCATTCCTGGAAAACTGTCAAATCCCCAAAAAAGTACAGTTATTGGTATCAGCAAGTACCAATAACGAAATATCAAAAAATAATATTGGTGCATCCCTACATTTTACTGTATTTTATTTTTTTATCTTTTTTGGGCAATTCCCAAATGTTTGAACCATAATGGATTGTCTGGATGGCCTATTTCTGAAGCTTATTTTACATGCATAAATGCTCCGAGTGGACTTTTTGGATTCTGGGTTGTCTTTTCTGCTTGCTGGATATCTGCTTGTATTCAAAACATTCAAGAGAGACTGGTCATGCTGTGAGTCACATGATCTGATCATGAAGACTCCAGTGCGTTTCAGTCCATCTCCTCTCTCTTGTTTCTGAGGATTCATTGATCCGCTAAACACTCTGCAGGTCAGCTATCATTGGTTTGCTTTGTATAAAATGTCGTATTAGTTGTGCTTTCAAATTGTAGCTTCACTTTTAACGTTGTTTGATCGTTTTAACTCCGTGTTAACTCTGGCATGTAACTTGTACTTTTCTAAATGCCTTGCATGTTTACCTGACTGCAAGTTGTGTCTTGTTACTATCTGCAACCATACTGATATCAGCTGTAAAATGCTGCTTTAGGGGATCAAGTCTAGCACTGAACGATCTGCCTGAAGGTGGTCCAGAACACGAAATTGCACACAACTCCTAAACTCTTGACTGCCTAGATCAATAACTATCAAGAAAAAGTTGATCTTTTGCATTTGGACGACTACAATTGGGTCATTTACAAAATGGGCGTTGCCAGATATATATTATAAAAAAAAAAAAAAAGACTGTAATTCATAAATGATGTGAATGATGTTTAAGAAATTTGACATGCATATGTATGGAGTCAATCTAGGGCCATATCTACTTTACAAAATAAAAGAAAGTTTTGCAAACGAAAAAAGTATTGAGCAAAAAAAATAAATAAATGCAAATTTCCAAAAATTGCAAAGCAAAAATTTATTTGAGAAATTGAAGAACTGCAAATAAAAATCAGCCAAAAAAAAAAAAAACTAAAATGTTTGCATTTAAAAACAAAACCATATATATTTCCAAAACATTTTTTAGCATTGCCTTTACAAAACCCGTCCAGTCAATTGCAATGCTCAATTTGATTAGCTTTTTAGTCTACTGTAAGTTTGCAACGCTGTTTTCACTTTGCACTTCACGTTTCTGCACTTAACATTTGACTTTGTGGCCCTGATTTGACAAGGGAGCTTAGTCAAGGGAACTTGGGTGTTTATGGCAATCCCGGACATACTGGGCTGTAAGGCCTCCTATGTGATCCTGTGTCTCCATGTGATGTCTCTTTAATGGATTTTTTTTTTTTTTTTTTTCTCATTAATTTTCGCTTCGTGATTTTTGGAGATTTGCATTTCTTTATTTTTGCTACATACTTTATTTTTTGTTTGCAAAACCCTTTTATTTTGCAAGTATATATGGCCCTAGATTGATTCCATGCATATGCGCCATGTGATTGCAGAAAAGCTTGCTTAATTTCAGTGTAATCTGCCCATAGGTGGCACTATAACTATTAAAAAGGTGACTAATAGTGTCTTTAGCGATTCACTCTAAGTGACTAAAAAACATATTTCTCACTGTTGACTAAATTAGTTATAGGCTTTCAAATTCAGTGGTCCTCAACCACCAGGCCGCGGACTGTTACCAATCTGTGGATCAATTAATACCAGGCTGCACAAGAAATCCTTAATTATTTCTGTTTTATTTATTATTAGAGTCTGAATGATCTTTTATTTTGAGAAATATTTATTCTGAAAGATTACCATATTGTCTGAGCACCCAAATTTAACTGCCTAGCAGCAATGTAAGAAACCGACGTCTTTGGAAAGTTTCTTTGCTAAGGGGAAAAGGCCCAGTAAAGGACCCATGAACTGCCAAGGAATGGATCCGCAACCCATTTGTCAACAAAACGGGTGAATCCACCATGTCTGTTCAAAAAGATCAACTGCTTGAGATTGCAAATGACAACTCCGACAAACAGGTTTGCATATCACGTCTTTTCTAGAGTTTGCGGACGTTCGTTATTTCCAATGGAGGTGCACGGCTTCCGTGTGCTAGCAGCTTGACACGCTTGCGCCTTCTAGACACTCACAGTTGAATGAATGCCAGGAGCGCACCACAAGTCATGTGACAAGAATTGACCGATCAGCTTCAGCTTGTGTGGAATTTACACAATTCGGTAGACTAATTATCTCAGACAAACACGGAACACCCAAACACTGCAATGCTTTGTAATTTTCTTCATAAATAATACTTGTATCAGGTTGCCAGCAATGTTTTGTTGGCATGTCATCCTCTGAAAAAAGGTTAATAGTCGCCTAGCAACCTACAAACCAACCCCCGGTCTGCGGTAAAATTGTCGAGCGTTGACTGGTCCGCAGTGATTTTAAAAGGTTGGGGACCACTGTTCTAATTAACCAGTGGTTTAACAGCATTAAGCCTCCAAGATAAACTTCAAATGAAGTTGGAACAAAAAAAATCACTGAAATGACAATTTCAAACCAAATCCGGCCACAACAGTTCCTTGTGTTCATTTTGGCAGTTCAAAACTGCTTACCAAAGGGACCTTTGGGGGAGTTTGTTTTGTTCCTAAACACCTTTGAGCTGCTAATGGCCAGTGACGACTATGCAATGGGTGGGTGTGTTCCTCAACTTAACTTAGTTACCTTTATTTAATTGTTTTTACAAATTTAAGTGGATTGAACATAAAACAATTAAATTGTCCCCTAAAAACTCAAGAATTGTGTTGATTCAGCTCATTTTAAACAAGTCGTTTGAACAAGCAGCAAAAATCATTTTTCTGAGAGTACTTCAGTTCAGATTCTGTTGTCCGTGAGGGTTTTGATTGGGTCTTCACAATATGAAGTGAAGGAATGTTTTGCTAGAATGAAAACAGAGTTACTAGTGTAAAAGTTTCTCACTGCAAGAAAGTTGGAAAAGATTTAGATTTTGTTATCTGGCTCAGAAAAAAAACTCTATTGGCCTATATGAGTAATAATAATAATAATAATAATAATAATAATAATAATAATAATTAGAACAAAATCTAACATTAGTGGTTCTTGGTATCAGCCAACATTTCCATTTCAGTTACTACAGCATCATAGAAAAGAAAAATCTATGATGGCTTCATTTTACTTGAAGATGTACTGTAAGCAACATCCTACCAACACCCATCAGAACACGGTCACACATCTACACCTTTGCATTGTTGTTGTGAGTCTGCACTGATAAGACCTTCTCGCGTTTCTTCTAAAGCTTCCTTTGAAAAGAGCTCCATTGTAAATCACTGATTAGAATCTCTGATCTACTGTTCTCTGCGAGTCTTTGTGGTTCACATTCCCGTGGTGTCTTTTAGTCACGCCTCATCTTCATCTGACATTTTGTTTATTCTTTAATCAAATTTTTTAGGAACACTCAAAGGTTATGTGTTGAGAATAAACTGGGACTTCACTGTACACAATGGTGTCTCTTGTTTGACTGCAGTGAGAATCGTACCCAGCATTTTTCTGGAAAAGACTGCTCTGTTTTGAAGGAGTGTGGGAGGGGAAAAAAGGGAAAGACTGAAAGCGAATTCCTCCTTTTCCTCATTGTACAGTCACCACCACAACACCAGCGCTTCAAAACATCTCAGCATGCATTTGACGATAGGTTGACCCACATATGTAGTTTTATTTTTCAAAGGCAAACATAACAATTGCTTATACTTGGGAGGTTTTTCACATCCCTAACCCAAAACATTAAACATCCAGCTTTAGTGAGTTGAGACTGAATGAGTGATTTGAATCATTTTAAGCGACTCAAAAGAACAAAACATTGATTTAGTTCTTGAGTTCAGCTCAATGACTCAACAATCTGGATCAGATGTGAAACAAAATATAGCTAATAACGGGGGCTAGACACAATCTACTAACATTTATTTATTTTTTGCTATTCCTGCACAGAATTTAGTAAAACACTGCAGATTTATGTGGAATGACTTTGATAATAATATAGAAGAAAACTTAACTTAAGACTGGATATAAAAAAAGAATAACCAATAACACTCTATAATAACTACACACTAGGGTTACATGGTTTACCGGTACTATGGTAGTATCATGATACTATGGCTCCAAAATACTGGCGCTGCCACTGTAGTTTGTAAACGGTAGTATTGTTATTAATGGCCTGTCTACAATACATAATGTTGCATGTGGAAAAGTCACTAAATGCTCACACGTTTGTGCAACAATAGACCATTTTATTTGAATAGTCTATGGAGCCTTCTAAGATTGCAAAACTGTGTAGAATTCACGCCTTTTATGGGGGCCTATTGCATATTTTCTGAAGCTTCAGTTTGAATATGAATTCATTCATTTCTGCTTCTGTCAATCTGATTTAATAGCTACAACACTTTGGATGACTTTGGATACTTACCATATAAGACTGAAAGAAAAAAACATTAGATCAAAACATAAATGGAAATATTTGAAACAATTTTTGACCACTTCATACTGCCTAAGTTTGTTGGAAAAATGCTCTTTTGTAATGAATTTCGTTTGGTAAAATTTAAAATCTTTATTTTTATGTATTTTTTTGTTGGTGCAAATACTTTTTTCAACAATAGGGGAATTATTAATTCAATTCAAGTAGACCTATTATAACAAATAAAATATTGCATTTCTGACATTTTTACTACTTGGTATCACGATACTTCAGCTGGTATAGTATTGTGACATGAATTAATGGTATCACGACAACCCTACCTCACACTATTAATCATCTATTAAGCATTAGCAAATATTGAAATTGTTATCGGTTAAGGATTAACACTATTTATAGAGGCTAGTAAGCAGTTTATAGCTTTATTACTGATTAATAATGCATGCATACTTAATTTAGTCATGAAAAATTTATCAGTAACTAAGTGTTGCATTATTTACAAACACTTTGTATTCAAAAGTAGTTTTTATTTTTTATTTTTTTTATTTAGGATCATTCAGAATGACTTTATGAACATTTATATATTGCATTATTCATTATTAGTTAATTTAAATGTTAACAAATGCTTTATTAATTCAACTTCATCCAGTTTTATGACCTAAACTAAAGTGAGGACAATTTATGCTTTATAAATCCCTAATAAATGGCAATTTAAAGGCTCTGTATCAACTGAAAAATAAATAACAATATGCCTGGATAATAAAATATACAAATGTTAATTTAAATAGTTTATTAATCATCTTTTAAAAACCCCATAATACTCTCAAATAACTGGTTTGTAAATTATACAATACTTAATTTAGTAATGAAAAAAATAATAATTAACAAAGTATGAAAGTACAATTATTAAACACATTAGGTGCTTATAAGTCTAGAGAGCATTTGTATCTGCAGTTATAAACTTCTTACTAACATTTGTTAATGTGGAGTTAATACTTGTATACTATACTACAATAATTAATACTACAAATGATGAATTCACTATTTGCTAATGCATAACAAATGATTCATAGTGTGTAGTTATTATAAAGTGTTACCGAATAACTTTAACTTCATTATTTGCAATAAATCCAATTACATCCACTTGTTTGGTAAACAAAGCAAGTTTTTTTTATACATCTACTAAAAGACTTTGGGGAGGGGAGAAATTTCACATGGCTAATAATTTTATTTGTCAGTAATAAATTAAAGACACTCGATTATGGACTAAAAACTGATGAATTTCTGTGGGCGCAGATTCCATGTGGTCCTACTAATATCTCAATCATGTTGGTTTTTTTGGGGGGTTATTTCTATACTCCTCACCTCTCAAAAGGCATTTCCATCAGCGGACAGGAATGAGGTCGCTCTGGTTGAAAGTCTTTGCTGTTGATGTCATGAGATAAACATCCACATGATCGCTGAAGGGTCAAACTCTCAGCTCTCATCAAAGCCAAACGTCTCTCCTTTAACCTGAGGGATGGTCATGAGGGAGAAACACTGGCTGAAATTAACTGAATTCATCATCCACCTCCTACAGCATGTCTGTTTTTAAAATCTGCTTCAGAGATTTGCTTTATGAATGTCTCTGGATATTGACTTGACTTTGCTCTGTACTGAGAAATGGAGTGCTGGAAAAGGCAGTTAATATAGAGAAGTACTAGATATGACTAGATGTAGATGATGTGTAGGGTGGATATGTTTTGTAAGAAAGACTTTCGTAAATGTTTTGTCATCAGGGGAAGATTGGCTAGTACTTTGTTTTATGCAATACACATTTAAATTTAAAACTTTATACACTACCTAACCAAAGTCTTGTTGTCGATCTCAGTTGTAAGAGCAACAAATAATCACTTGACTTCTAGTTGATCATTTGGAAAAGTGGCAGAAGGTAGATTTTTCAGATAAATCATCTGTTGAACTCCATCCCAATAATCAAATACTGCAGAAGACCTATTGGAACCAGCATGGACCCAAAATTCTCACAGAAATCAGTCAAGTTTGGTGGAGAAACCATGGTTTGGGGTTACATTCATTATGGGGGCGTGTGAGAGATCTGCAGAGTGGATGCCAACATTAACAGCCTGAGGTATCAAGACATTTGTGCTGCCCATTATATTTCAAACCACAGGAGAGGGCAAATTCCTCAGTAGGATAGTGCTGCTCATACTTCAGCCTCTACATGAAAGTTTCTAAAAGCAAAGAAGGTCAAGGTGCTCCAGAATTGGGCAGCCTAGTCATCAGACATGAACATTATTGAGCATGTCTGAGGTAAGATGGAGGAAGCATTGAAAATTAATCTTGATGAACTCTGGGGGGTCCAGCAAGAACGCTTTCTTTGCCATTCCAGATGACTTCATTAATAAGTTAGTCATTGCAGAGATGTATGGATGCAGTCCTCCAAGCTCATAGGAGTCATACACAATATTAGCTATTTTTCCACTGCACCATGACTTTATATTCTGTACTGTACATTATTTCTGTTAAGTGACAAGACTTTTGGTTAAGTAAAGTCAGATCTTGCTGTTCTAGTTAAATAATTAAAAATAAAGGCATGATCATCTTTTACTTTGGTAAAATAAGCATAATCTAGAGGCCTTTGCCTTTCATATAAGCCGCTTCTGATACCAAATGATCAACTAGAAGTCAAGTTATTTGGTATTCCTAAAACTTGGATAGACAAGACTTTTGTCAGGTAGTGTACGTTCATTCACACTAATTGGTTTATCCATTTGTTAATAAGAAGCATTCAATTGTTTAAAATATAATCAAACTTCACATAATCCCTTAGTATTTCATGTACTTTTAGTAGAAGTCAAAATAAGTATAGTTAATGACAAAACAATTAGCCCTCTTGTGAGACTAATTATTTACAAATCTTTCCTAAGTGCTGTTTAACAGAGCAAAAACATTTTTCACTGAATTTCCTTTTTTTTTTGTCTGGAGAAAGAAAGTCTTGGTTGGATGAAAACATTTAATTTAAAATAAATCATAATAATTTAAGGTCAATTTTACCCCCACCCCCCACCCCTTAAATTATTATAATTTTTTTTGATCGGCTGCAGAACAAATCACTGTTGTCCAATGACTTTCCTAATTATCCAAACTGCCTAGTTAACCTAATTAACCTAGTTAAGCCTTTAAATTGCATACTAAACACTATACTTAAAAAATATCTCTTAACAGTTTCTGTATTCTGTGATTGCATGTCTTTTTTTTGTTTATTTATGGTTGTGAATGGCATTATGGGAGCCTGATCCCTGCTCTGTCGACTTTTAATGTTGTAAATTCAACTCTACAGTTTAACAAAGTGAAATATTATTTAGTAGTTTGAAATAATATAATGTATAAGAAATAGTATAGAGAGAAATTAATCTGTAAAATAATATAAAATGTACTGGCAGTATATTACTGTAATTTACAACACCAACCCAGACAATAGATCACTTTAAACTATTAATGTTAATAAAAGTCACTTTTTCAAGATTAAAAGTTATTGAAAAAAAAATTAAGGTCCCAAAATGCAATTCAAAAACATAAATAAACCAGAAAAAAATAAAGCATGAATCACAACATATGGACAACTGCTTGATATTTCTTACAGTGTAGTACCTTGCAAAATAACCACTCAAATATTTCATCACCACTGCATGGCAGACAAAAGAAATGATTTTTTTTAATGACCTACAAAAAGATGTTTAAAATGTGAATCTCTTGGTTAAACAGCATTTGGGAAATATTTGGAAACAGACTTTTAAATTTAAAGGAGTGCTCATCATTTTGACTCCACTGTGTATCATATAGCGTAATGGATATATTTCATCTTTTGTCACAGATTTGATTCTGTGATAACATAAGGACACTCATTTTTTTTTTAGCCAGCTCGTGGCTCAGATGTTCCCCTCTTTTGTGCTTTTTGGATTAATAGAGGGTCTTTTGTCTGAGTCGAACCCCCCTATAGCTGCGCTGCCTTTGCCTTTTGTACTATGTTTATTTCCCGCTCCCCGGGTGTCAGCCAGCACACCAGCCTGGAGATGCTGTACTGATGCCTGGCTGACTGGTTTCCCCCCCTCCCCAAAACAGCCCCGCTGATGGCTAATCCATGATTGGGGGGTGGGCCGGTTTCAGCCCCCTTGTTGGATTTGGAGAGGTTCAACCAGCTGCCTACCCCACCCCAGCCTCTCCGCCCTCCCCCTCTCCATCTCTCCCGCTGCTGCCAGCAAAACACTGGCATGCTCAGCGTCTATAATCTGCACTGCCGGGCTTTAGGCAGACAGTCTGGGCTCGCTAAATCTCCAGGAATCACTGCACACAACGCTCACCGTTGCCTGACTGATTTTAAAATAGGTAAGACATGCGGCTTTCCGATCCATACTGATGTTGTTACATGTGGAAACTCGGTGGGATGATGATGCCAGTTTTAGTTCCTGCCGTGCTGCTTTCCTGAGAACAATGGATACAGCAGACTTTTTTGGAGGATGTGTTTGTGCTTGTGTTGTAGGACAATGTGTGCTGGGCACTTTTGGAAAAGTAAATGCTTACGATGCTTTTATGGAAACCTTTGTCATTATCTGAAGCAAAAGGGAAGGCATTATTGCTACTGCAATTAACAAAACTAAATTGCAATAATTATTTTATCCTAAACCATTTCTAATAGTTGAAATGGCACTGAACTGTTGGTTTGAAGAGAAGCTTCACCAAAAAAAAAAATGCAAATACTGTCATTACTTCATTCAGTTTGTTTCTTCTGTTAAACCCAAAAGAAGACATTTTGAAGAATGTTGGAAACTGGTAGCCTGGAAGTCAATTCTATAGCATGCAATATGTGTCAATGCAAAACAGTTCGCAACATTCTTCAAAATATCTCCTTTTGAGTTAAAAAAAAACTGATTAAAAAAAATAAAATTGTGGTGAACTATCCCATTTAGAATTGGTTTACAGTGGTTTTGTCCACTGGACTGCTCTGGTCTCCATGTGTCTCAGTCTGTTGGTGTAGAATTGCATGAGAGCGTGTGTGTGTGTGTTGTGGCAGTAAAACCAGACGCTGGTGTCTGTCCACGGCTCTCTTAGAGCTCATTAGAGGATTATTGATGCCAGTGGAGGAGCTGGTCATCCAGAGCAGGAGACACGTTTAAACGCTGCTGTCATGGCTTTAAATGTCTCATGTCACCTTTAGTAATTAGTGCTGTTTGCTAAAGTAAGTATCGTTATTACTTCAGCTCATACTTGGGGTAGGGGATTTGAACAAACCCCTTACTCGGAGTGTAAGTGCAACTTATCCTGCACTGTAAAAGGATATGAAAATGCGTGATGCTGAGATGTTTTTAAAAACAGGCAGATCATAGCAACAGGGCCCTATCTAATTTACTTTACTTTTTTGGGCTGCATTTGAGTGGTGAAAATAAATGTTCATATTTAAACTCATGTCAGGTTTGAAATCACGAAATGTACTTTAATAACACTTAATAACAACTTAACACGTTATTAAGACTTTAATAAAAGCTACATTTTTAGCAAACTTATAAAATTATCGAACATATTTTGATCTAATTAAAACGTGCAGTATTTTTCTTTTATGTATTTATTTGTTTGAGAAGTGCATTTTACTCTACAAATAGTAATGCTTTAGTATATATTTTCCACTAATAGTAACATATTTAACTTCAATTCTATTACATTTTTTAAATTGGGGTGGCCCAATAAAGATCTTAAAATATAAATTACACCTATAAATTATATATATAACATTATTTTCTACCATATTTTGTATAGTGAGAGTTAAACAAATACAATTTTAATATAAATATTTAGTATACACAAATATATTAATAATATAATTATAATGTAATGTTATGCAATAATAATAATAATAAAAATAATAATAATAATATAAAATGAAATATCCATCATGGAACAGTCCAGCAGTCAAATTTGTAAAAAATATATTTATTTTTAGTTGATTATTTATTATTTATTATTATTTTTAGTAAATAATTTAAGGAAACAACTTATTTAAAATCTAGAGATTGCATTAAAAATGCCGAAAAGGTGATTGAGTGATTTATATAAAATGGCAATATAAATAAAAGTAGAAATGGTGAATTTCAGGACTTGGGCCCCATGGCTGGAATTGATTAGGGCCCCCAAATCACTAAATCCGCCCCTGCCTAGTAACCAACAGTAAACAAGGCAAGCATAATGAAGGCAGCTGACTAGTTGTGTTGGAGAAATGTTGGAAACATCAGAGTTAATTCACCAAATGTGTTTCCGTATACCCACACAAGTCCAAAACTATCAAGGTACCATGAAAAATGTTTTTTTATTTTTTTTTATTTGGCATTTCCATCACCCAATTCTCATGTAAATTGTAAATGCACAATAATAAAGGGTGATGGAAGCATATAGCGATAGTCAAACACTGTTTAGCAATGTACTCGCAGCCTCTGAGAATAGAGAGTCCAACTTAAGCAACACCCTAGCTGCCATGTAGGTGACCCTAGCAAGTTGTGGCATCCATATTATCAACATACTAAAATCCATTTAGAAAACTTAACTAAAGCAACTGCATAGCAACACAGTGGTAACAGTCTAGCAATGCCTTAGCAGCTACTTGGAACACCTCAAAACCATGTTGCATTGTGTTTGGAAATTTACATGAACTATTTTGCTAATAACATTTGATATTTATTTATAAACCAGGGTATCCACAGGGTCTTAAAATGTCTTAAATGTCAAAAGCTAAATTATAGGCCTTAAGTCTCAAATCTACTGAAATATAATGTGTTGCAGGTCTTAAATCTTTTTTTTAACAGGTCTTTATTTTCCTTTGTTCATGTATAGCTGCCCAATCTGGCCATTAACACTCATACAATCACCAACAATCCCAATCTCAATAACTTTTTATTGAAAAATAGCTTTTTTATCTCTCTGTACCATGATGTTTTAATTACTTTCCTTACAGTAACATTTGTTTAAACGTTCTCCATTTATTTACTGCTGAGGATACTGACCTGACCTATATATTTTTTTATTATTACTTTCATATTATTGTATTATTCAATGTATTGAATCATAATAATTTTTGATGGGGCATATGAACCTGGGAACTGGAACTGGGATATTCAGTCTAAAATTTCATTCATAATGTCTTGAAAAAATAAAAAGTTTTACTTTGTGAAACCTGCAGAAACCCTGATAAACATTCAAGTGTGTGTGTATATATAGTTTGTCTGTTTGCTATGAATAAGTGATTTAAATAACGATGTAAAAACTTTATGGAGAGAACAGCGAGAGAATCGAATCAAATCATTTTGTTATGGTGAATGTATGGGGAAAAATGGCATGTTTCTTATCGAATAATCTGAAACTGATCACATTGAGCATTGACTTTATGAACTTTTAAGGTCTTTAGCCTTTTTATTTAGACATGTTATTTTTTCTTTAGGTGTCCAGAGAGCCTGGGACGACAGGAGACGGTGGATCTGACAATATGGAGCCAGGAACTAAAGGTAGAGAATCAAATGCAACATTAAACATAAACACACCAGTCCCTAACAAACACAACCCCGAAAACAAACACACTATATATATATATATATATATATATATATATTAGTTAAGTATTTACCTCTTCAACTTCCTGAATCCTTTTCGCAACACTGTACAAATCTGCTTACTGGAAAAAATGCTGATGACAGATCTGTGGAAATCTGTTTCTCTTTTCCTATTTGACCTTGTGGCTCTTATTTTCTGTGGCGCGTGTACTCTTTCATTGTATTCATATCACTATTCATTATACGAGACCACATTGACTGATTTGACTTTCCTTCCGTAATTCACAGAAAGTCTGGAGTGTGGGGTGAAAATGCTGGATTCGACCCCTCTCAGGGACAGGATGGCCATGTACCAGGCAGCTGTGACTAAGCTTGATTTCCCATCCTCCCCCACTGTAAGTGACACCGCACCACTTCCACTTCACAAAACCCTCCTGCATTTACGGTCACGCCTTTTATGATTTCATCAGAAGCAATATATCTGCTTACTGGACACTATTTGAGACTTGTTTCAATATGAAGGTTTGTCAAAAGAATCGTTAAGATTTTTTATGATATTGGTACTTTTACAAAAAAAAGGCCCTCACAGAAAACAATGTTCACAAAAAAAATGCTGGGATCCACACAATAGATGACACAACAAGTTAAAGGAATTAACTCATTAGTTTTTACACATTTATTAAACCTAAAACAATTAAATTAGCCTAAAAAACCTTCAAGAATTGTGTTTTAAATAAGTAGTTTAAACAAACAGCAAATGTCATTTTTGGTGTGCTGGTTATCCTCTCAAGGCCGAAGGTGTTTGTTTACATGTTTTTTTATTTCTCTTTGTTATTTAAGCTGATTGGAACCTAATTAGAATAAAAATCTAAGTATCATCTTTTGATATGAAGTACTTTTAGAGAAAAACAATGTCCATATATGTGGACTCATGGTTCGAATTTACATAAATCGCCTTTTCCTGAATTATTATTTTTTTAATGCATATATAACAGAAATTCATTTGAACTTGCTTTTAATATCAGAAAATTAAAAATTTTGTCATTTTGAACTGTTAAAAAAAAGGGTTTGGGACTTTTCATATGCTGCAAAACAGTTGCAGAATGTCACTGAACGTTTTATATTTTGTTACAGACATACAAAGTATTTTAAATAGCCACTTAAGAGCTAAAATGTGCTGTCCACTTATGTGGACACTCAAGCCCTAGGAGGTTAACATTTTAAAGAATGTCAATATCAATTTAATTTATATAGCACTATTAAACACAACCAAATGTGCTGAACAATACAAATCACAAAGAGACGGATATAAAATTATAGCTAAAACAAACAATTCGCACTGATAAAATGCCAAATCAAAGATGTAAGTTTTCAACCTAGATGTAAAAACAGACAGAGATGATATTGATCTAATACAGAGGGGTAGAGCATTCCACAATCTTGGACCAGCTACTGCGAAAGCACGGTCACCCCTGCATTTCAGCCTCGACTTAGGGATGCATAATAGGCCGATGTTCAGTCAACAGATGAGAAGGAGCCAAGCCATTTAGTGATTTTTAAAAACCAAGAGAAGAATTTTAAAAGGGACACGATAGTGCACAGGCAACCAGTGGTTTTAACTAGTGGTACCGGTTAAAAGCCTTGCAGCAGAATTTTGAACTGTAAATAGGATGAAGTTGTCTGACTAATCCCAAAATATCGTGAGTTACAGTAGTCCAACCTAGAGGTAATAAAAGCATGAATTTTTTTTTCCAACTTTTTTTTTCTAGATCGAATAGGCTTGACTTGTTAAGAGTCGAAGCTAAAAAAGCAGGATTTGAATAGCTTTTATATATTTATATTCAAATTTTAAAGTATACATGAATATAAATACAAATTCACAATAAAACCTAAGCCGGCTAACCAAACTACACAATAGAACTACACAAAAGATGATGTTTAATAACCAAAACAAATAGCTTGTATCCTTGAAGCTACAAACTAGCATCAGATTTTAGCAATTCTTGCATAAATTATGACCATATTTGCCACCTTTGCTACAAATGCCCTGACCAATCATGAGATTGATTAAAATGACAGTGGGCACACAATGCATTTCACCATAAATATTACATTTTAACAGACGGGTCATAAGCCTGATGGACTGTAAAAACAAACAATCAACAAATCAGTGTATTTCTCTTAACTATTAATATGCAACAAATTAGAAGTCTAAGGCACCATTAGTAGATGACTACACTACATTTATACAAGATGTTATTCAGTGTAACAATAGCTGGCATACACTGTAAAAAATGCTGGGTTCCAGACAATTCCTTCATGTTGTCCCGACACAAATTGATTAACTTTTTACAAATTGAAGTGGATTGAACATAAAACGATGAAGTAATTAAGTTGATTCAGCTCATTTTAAATGAGCAGTTTGAACAAGCAGTAAAAATATTTTGAGTGTGTCTACAAATACAAGCTATATAATATAATGGATTACTGATTTAAAATGTCACGTATTGATTTATTTAGCAGCTCAGGCATTTAAATATTATTTTTTTGTGGATCATCATAGAATTCAGAATTATTTCCCGTTTTGCATTTACAGCTATCACTTATTGCCTTTTACAATTTTTATAATATTTTAATTACACTTTTGCAAGTTTTTTTTTTTTTTTTTTTTAAGTTTCAAAGGCCTAAAGCTTTAAGTTCTTATTGTAATTACATGGAAAAATATCAAAAGCACTGTTTCCATAGTCTTCATGCCATAGAATGGGAGGTAAGGAATGACTTCAGGATGAGTAAATTATGACAAATGTTGATTTCTAAGGGAACTGTTCCTTTAAGGGAGATCACTCACTGATAACCTTTTCTCCTTTTTGTGTTCCTGATAGAGTGAATCAGCAGACAATGAAGCTCGAGCTCACAATGGGAAACAAAAGGAAAATGTGCCACCAGTGTCTGCCGATGTGGTAAGAACCATCAGTGCTGTCGACAACGTGATATCTTGACCCAATTTGCTTTTCAAAGACGTGATTTTTACTAATGCTGCACGATATTCGAAAAAATGTACATTGCAATATTTCACAAGATGACATGAATGGCACTATTGGCAAAAATATATATAATTAATAAAGAGAAGTGCATCACAGGAATAAAAAAATCAAATGTATAATAAAGCTGTTCATTGTATAAAATACAATTAATATTTGTCTACAAGGCCTTAATGCTTTAAACTCGTTTTAAAAGTTTACACAGGCCTAAAACACACACACGCAATTAATAAATTTTTATTTTATTGCGGTTAAACTGAAATGACTAGTGTGTTTGGAACTGTTGGACCTGGTCAACTAGAATCCTGACTCCACATTGCATGTCCAGCGACGTGACCGTTGCATACATTGCAATATCTATGCTAAAATGATATATTATGCAGCCCTAGTTTTTACACAGGCATATTTACTGAAACCTATTCGTGACTTATGTGAGAGGATTTGATGATAAAACATTTTAATAGAATATACATACATGTTTTTAAAATGATATTGGAGAACATTTTTCTACAGGAAATATTTGAAGGGAATTATTTAAAACTGTGTCTTCTGAGGGATTTTAGACTATCAAAATAAAACAACTTGTATGACTTTTTGTGGAAGTAGTTTTTAGTACACTGTGAAACAAAATTAAGATAACTCAAACCATTTGAGGAAACCGATTGCAACAAATCATTTCAGTTCAAAAACTAATCCTAATGAGTACTGTAAACTTAATCCATTTGAGTAAACGAAGCAATTTGAGCACAGTAAAACCCAATAAATGAAAACCACTCAAACCAACTGAGTACTGTAAAACCCAATAAGTTAAGGTAAAACCCAACTCAACTGTAAAACCCAACTCAAACCGTTTGAGGAAACCTATTGCTACAAACCATTTGAGTTAAACTAATCGATATGTACTGTGAGCTTACTCTAAGTAATGAGGTATTTAACTCGCTACCTTCAACACTGAGTTCAAAACCCTTTTCAAATAAGTAAAATTAACTTTTCAGTCAATTGAGTTAACTACACTCTTCATTTGAAAAGTTGACTGTTGGGTTTTACAGTGTAGTTTGTATATTTTTTTTATTTTACAATGAATGATTAAGAAACAGTTATGTTTGTAAATTATATATGTTGCCATGAATATAGCCATTGCTGTTGATATGGTATTAAAACAAAAATAAATAACTAAAAGACATGACATTTGCTCCTATTGAGTCCATAAACCATTTCTACATAATTTTTCATCAAACAACTCTTTTACTTTCAACCTTACTCTAATTTTTCCGCCCACTCTTCATGAAGCAATCAATTCCCAAGGATAAAATGCAATTCTTATATATCCAGTTTCAAATTATGAAATCAAAAGTCTTGCAAATGCAGTTTCATGTTTAACACAGGTTCAACAGATTTCTTTAAGTCAATGTTTCACTGTTCTCTTTATATCTGCAGTGTCCTGAATCCAACATGAAAAGTCCTGCTCCAGACAGGAATGGTGAGTTTCTGCTTTTTTCATTTTTTTTTATAACCCGTTTTAACATTTTAATCTGTTTTTATTTATTTTAATAACTGTTATTATTTGTTTTTATTATCTTATACACTTGTCTCTTTTATTCCTGTTTATGTAAAGCACTTTGAATTGCCACGGTGAAATGTTCTATATAAATAAACTTGCCTTGCCTATTTACAATTCAAGACTTGTTATTAAGCCTTTAACTAGCATTGCAACTTCCTGGTATACAGTTTGTGAATAGATTAATATTGAAATAAAAGAAGAAAAAAAACAGCTACTCAAAATTAGATTGGTGTTAAGGTTAAACTAGGATCAGCTATATTCTAAGCACTGTAATACACAGTGAGAAATGGTTTTGCTTCATTTTATGACTGAACTGTCTGTTAGTGAGTTTGTATGGCAGCGCCCTCTAGAGGTTATTTTGCAAAAACACCAAAAGTCTGTTTTCCATTTCCAGGTTCTGTTTTAAGTCCTGAACAAAACCAGCCTAAATTGGTTAAGGTGAGTATTCTTTTGAGTATTCTTTTTAATAGGTTTATTTTAAATCAGGGTTTCCACTTTAAGCCAAATACCTAAAATTCTCTGACTTTTCCTGACTTGCTGTGACCAAAATGCAAACTAATTTACAAAAAAAAGGCCTTTTTATTGCTTCATGTTAAAATGGTTTTGGCTTGAACATGATTTTTCATGACTTTAATAAGCCAATATGAGAACAAAAATGGGTAATTTACTTCATATTTTGAAAATAAATCTCTGAAGTGATCATTTTGAAGACAAGAGCTCTTAAAATGTATATTATCCTGGCATGTTCTACCTTTTAACTATCTACTGCATTTAACTTAGGTGATTGCCAGTTTATGCGCATGAAAAGAATAAAATGGAGCTTAAAAGTTGCCTAACTATCCATAATAAACAGCACAGTATACAGGGAAAAAAAGAACTCTATCTATCTATCTATCTATCTATCTATCTATCTATCTATCTATCTATCTATCTATCTATCTATCTATCTATCTATCTATCTATCAAATTTTAAGTGACAAATCAATATTGTAAACAATAAATGACTGATATTCCATGACTTTCAATGACTAGAAAAGACCTTTATTAACATTTCATAATATTCCAGAAATTCCCGTGGGAACCCCACAATTTGTAATTGGTGAAGTGTCAGTGAGAAGAGTAATCATTGCTGGTCACAAAATATTGTATTTATCTATGTGTTGTTGTTTTGTTTATTTATATTCGTAGATGTTCCCTTTGCCTGTCCGTGAAACCTGCGTGACGTGCCTTAAGACTGTGTACCCACTAGAGAAACTTGTAGCGAATCAGCAGATTTACCACAACACCTGCTTCCGCTGTGCCTACTGCAACACTAAACTCAGGTGAGGGCAAGAGATTAAAGCATGGCCACCATCCAGCTGGACTGGCAGAAGTAGACAAGGCTAATGAGGGTGTCCCATTTGTTGGTTTATGATTAACAACAGTTTTAACAATTTTGTCTCTTCACCTGTCATGTTGCATTAATTCATATTAGTCTTTACATTCTTTTTAATATATATTTCAAATGGTTTCTAATCTTACTAGGTCATGAAAAAAACGCACTTTAAATCTTTTAGAGATTTATTAAAATATAAATTCAATTAAATTATGTCACTATTGCAAATTTTTTTTGTTGTCTAATTTTACTGGTAAAATATTTTTGTTTATCAATATACATTTAACATAAAAACACAATCTTCTGAAATAACACTAATACTTCAAATTTTACACATACATTATGTATGTTTGTCCTTTAAGCACATGCCAAAAATGTGCATTATTTTATTATTAAAGCCTCAATATTTCATTATAATTAATGTTATTTATAACCAAAATTGTCTCCCATCAACGAGCTTAGTCAAAAGTGTCCATTAAAATGGCAATATTTTATTTCAAAGCAATTTCAATGTAAAAACAATATACATTTTTACTTGAGATTTAATTTAGAAAAGTAACGTTGTGTTCATTCGCTGTTTTAGTTTACTATTAATGAATTTTTTGTAGTGGAGGGAGGAAACTCAAATATGGTTGAAAGCAGACATGAAAAAAGGATGTTGTAAAGTTAACTGCAAAACATTTTAGGACCCAAAACCGCCATTCTGTCGAGAACTTCCCTGAGTTAACTGATTCGTGCTATGCCTACACAGTAACTTATCTTTACGGACGTGTTGTGTTTATGTGATTACTTACGGATATGGCGATCTGAGCTGTTTATCATCTGAAGTTTCCATGTCCAGTCGTGGTCCGCTGAAGCTGCTCCTGACGGTTTGTAATGTAACTTATGCAAGTAAAGGCGGAATTACCCAGCTAGCAAAGTGCTTCACCTTACCGTTACTGTATTCCCGCCGATTTTTATCGTGTTCGCGCGCCCCGATGGTGTCGCGTCAGATGTACCATAATGGCAAGACCTGCATTAAAATAATCGATATATTTACTTTATTCACGGGTTGACTTTGGTTACAGACGATGTTTACCAGTATTTTAACTAATAGTGCGAGAGTCAAACAGACTTGACGGTCGGAGCTTGAGTTTTAAACCCAAACACTCACCGTGAACGTCGCCAATTAAAACCTTTGCATCAGTACACTAACTACATAAAACTGCATTACAAACAATCTTAATGGTTTGTAAATGAAATATTACAGCGAATTATTATTTTTTGTATTTTATTTTTCACTATAGACGAAGGGTGCCCAAACTTTTTCTTATGAAGGGCCAAATAACTAAACTTGATTGAGGCTGGTGGGCCGGAGGTAAACAGTTGTAGTCAGAATTATTAGACCCTCTGAATTGTCTACAAACTCGTCAGTCTTAATTCATTAAGATTTTCACCATACCTTTTGAGTTTGAGAGCAATTATAACCCAGTCTGTATAATCTAGTGAATGAACTAGTTTAACTGTATGAAGTGGTGATTTTAAATGTCTCTGAAAGCTTTTAGTCCCAATAATACAGGTTGAATCTTAATTCAAAAAAGGTATTACAGATGTATTTCAGGATTTAACAAAAAATTAGTTATAACCACAGACACAAACATTCAAAAGCCCAATGGGGATGATGAAAAGTGCTAAGTTTTGGGGGTTTGGCGCACAAAAACACAGCATACTTGCATCACATGGTTAAAATACCTTTTCAAAATGTTTTCATCTTCTCTGCATTATTTTTTGGCAAAATAATAATATTTTGGTCAGTACAATGGGTGCCATTCACGACAAGTCAAGTGTGAATACTTCAAAATGCTCATCTTGGTTTGTTTCTTATCTCTCTTTCTTTATTTTGCCTCCCTCTTTTGGACAGTCTGGTGAACTACGCCTCTTTGCACAACAACGTCTACTGCAAGCCACACTACTGCCAGCTGTTTAAAGCCAAGGGCAACTACGACGAGGGTTTCGGCCACCGACCCCACAAGGAGCTTTGGGAAGGACGCCCCGAAGGAGCTGATGACCAAGTAAAGCTTTCGCCTCAAGAAACAAGCCCAACAGTAGAGGAGTCTCCAATGGTTAAGGTTAACGTGCTTGCGGCCACTTTAGAGACCAGGACCCAGGCCACGTCAGAGAGAGTGGAGAAACCATTGGAAACAGGACGACTCAAGATCTCCTGGCCTCCGCAGTCTGAAGGGGATGAGAGCGCAACCCACACAGTTACTGATGGCAGTGGAATCAAACCCATTCGCCCCAAATGGCCTCCAGAGGGCGACACTGTATCAAGCAATTTGGACCTGGAATCTGATCTTCCAAAGCTTCGCAGGAGCGTCTCCCTTAAGGAGAGAAGCAAACCATTTTGCATCTTCAACTCCGCACCTGTCGCTCAACCCAACAAGAGATGCCAAAGATCTCAGTCAAATGAGAAACCAGACTCCGAGGAGGAAATGTCACCCGTTTCTTCCACCACTGACACCACCATTTCTTCTGAAGACATGACTGAGCACAACCTGTCTGAGGAGGAGGACCACGATAAGACCAAGGAGGAACAGATGGAGGAGGAGGAGAAAGTTGATGCGCAGAAAGAGGAACTTTCCTCTCTGAAATGCAGCACGCCGGATAACAGCCCACCGTTGTCACCTGGGAGCGAGTCTGGATTGGATCCCGAAGAGAACCAGGCTTCGCAAGATGTTGGATTCTGGGATGGAGAAGAAGCTGAGGAAGACGCCGCTGATGTCACTGTGGAGGACTTGATTAAGAGGAACCGTCATTATGATGATGAGGATGAGGATGATGTGGTCTGAGTCATAGATTAGATGGACTTTAATTTTCTCAGAAGCACCAGCATACTTTCATGTAGTCTCTCCATTGTGGGTCTGTCATTTTTGTGCAATTCTTAATGTTTTCGGCTTTTACATGTGCCTATAAATGTTACTGAACTGAAAAAAAAAAAAAACAAGTAGTTGTCCGGTTATTCGGAAGGTTTCTCTAGTCTAGATGATATGCTAGAGCTCTCGATTTCTTCATGTCTAGTTTTATGAAATTGTATTTCCTTTTGGTGTTTTTTTTTGTTTTCTATATTTTATATATTAATAGAATAGGATATCTTATTCTGCTGCTGTTCGTTTTCTGAACATTTGCATTTCGGAATGATTAAAAAAGAAAATATCATGAGGCCAATTTTATTGTTAAGTTCAAACACCCATGTTTTGTTCGATTGACACTATTATAATGCACTTCAATGTACTTTAAATGTTAAAACACTCCCCCAGCTGTACCACATTGAATTGGCAACCAATGAATGTTTTAGAATTTTCCAATTGTATTATTTAACTGCATTTTTAAATGTCTTTTTTTATTATGGGACCAAATACCTTGGGAAAACTTTTGTTTCAAATAAATTTACTTCTACAAAATCTTGAGCAAGAGAGCTTTGTTTTACTAGCATGATCCTACATTAACCATTTTCTAGATAAGCAATTTTCTAGATTTTACCCACAGGATATCACAGTGTAAACCACTTCATTTCAAAGAGAAGTGTGACATTTATGAGATTGTGTGGTCACTATTTAATTGAATTTACTATTAAAATCAGTCTCCAGGATCTATCTATCTATCTATCTATCTATCTATCTATCTATCTATCTATCTATCTATTTGTCGGTCTAATGTTCTATACATCAATCTATCTGTCTGTCTATCTATCTATCTAACGTTCTAGCTATCTATCCGTCCGTCCATCCATCCATCCATCCATATGTCTATCTATCTGTCTATCCATCCATCCAACTATTGATCTATCCATCTGTGGATTAAAATGACTGACTTTGTGACTGTTTTTATAAAATTGTGTTGTCTTCAATTGTCTTATTGCTGTGAAAATACACAAAAAAATCTCCTTTAAGTCTCAAAAACAGTTGGATTCACAAAATCCTTGAGGGACTGTAAAACTAATCAGTCAAAGTTACTCAAAAGTTGCAAAACAACATAAGCATGTCAAAGACAACAATTATCTTGAATAATTAAAACAACTTTTACTGGGACAAAAAAAAAATAAAAATAAGTTTGTTCCAATTCTCATTAGTGGCTTATATTGCCTGCCTATTATTAACATATTGACTGTTTATTTGTACTTAAAGAACACATTCAGCATGATGTTATTTTACAACTCTAATCTCAAAACCTACACGGGGTACCACACTTAACTCATGTTGTCCCAACACAAAAGTTGTCTTAACATATTTAAGTAAATTGAACATAAAAAGATTAAGCTGTCCCAATAAAGTCTCAAGGATTGTGTTACAATTTAAATAAGTAGTTTAAAGAAGTACCAAAAATCATTTTAGTGTATTAACTTCTCTTAATAACCATTAATATTGGTTACCATTAACAAATTAGGAGTCTGAGGCACTGTTAGTAAATTACTACATTTATAAAACATAAAAAATCAGGGTTTCTGCAGGTTTCTTCAAGTCAAATTTAGTACCCTTTAAAGACCCTTTAAGACAATTATGGATGAAATTTTAGACTCATACAGGGGTAAATATTAAGGATTTATTTCTAATGGAACAGATACTTCTGTAAATAGTTTTTGTATTAACGGAAGATCATGTAAAGGGATGTGTTGCTTTAGTTTTCTTTCCCTGTTTAGGGAACAGAATTTGCAGTAAAAATGTCTAAGAGCTGTTGTGAATTGTCTCTCTTTGCAATAAAAAACTTAAATATATATATATATATATATATATATATATATATATATATATATATATATATATATATATATATATATATATATAAAAAGTTTTGAGATGGATTATTGGTGATTGGGTGTTGGCTCGATATGGTAGTTTTACCTGGATATAGGGAAATTAAGACCTGTTTAAACTGATTTAAACCTACAACCCTTTCAGTGAATTTAAGACTTTTTAAGGCCTAAAATTTTGTTTTGATATTTAAGACATTATAAGACACTTTAAGACCTCGCAGATCCTATTGATCCTATAAGATGTTATTCAGAGTAACAACAGCTTGTATACAAAAATCTTGTCAAGCACGATTACAACAAGAATCATTTGATGTTTCAAAACCCATATTTGCCCATACTAAAACCCAACGCCAATAGGATTAAATAGGGCAATGTTGTGCATAAGCAAAGAATTTGACAGTAGTTTGTGTGGAAATAACCGTTTGTTTATTATTTACACATTAGCAAAAGAGTGCATGCTACAATTAGAGCAACATCTTCAACGCGAGTCTCCATTTCGTAAGACTGTGTGAACCCAAAAACGATCATCGCCCCATTTATGCGCCAAGCGACCAACATTCCAGCAGAGGAATTCAGATGATCTTGGAGAGGATAAACCGCTTGGCTTTTTGCATAAGCTTAACTGATAGAGGTATTTGGTTTTGGCTTCCCTGCGCTGTCAATTTATGTCTGGAACACAAGCAATTCTTTATGTTAAATGATCTGATCTGGAAAATTCATTTCCAACCCCAAATGGAAGAGCTTTAGTAGACGGCGACGTCCATTCTCCTCTCCTTCAAGTGACAATCATTTATTGTGATTCTTATTTAACGTGTTTTTACTTTAAAACGTCAGCAGAAAATAATTTGTGATAAGCATGCAGGGTGTTTAAAACCACTGGGGATTTTTAAAATATTAAATCAAAGAACATTATTTAATGAAGCACATCCTTTGAAAATCTTGGGTCAAATACTGTATGTTCAGAATGGCACACTACTTTTATAGTTCTGCAGTACATCCAATGATATTTCACAGCAATTCGTATGAAACCATTCGATCTTATTTGTACAATTTAATATGATTACTTATGCCTCAGCCATATTATCCTGCAGCCCAAGACCGGTTACTTACTGAAGCCAAGCAGAGCTCAGCTTGGTCAGTACCTAGATGGGAGACCACATGGGAATACTAGGTTGCTGTTGGAAGTGGTGTTAATGAGGCCAAGGGGCGCTCAATTTGCGGTCTATGTGAGTCCTAATGCCCCAGTAAAGTGAACGGGACACTATGCTGTCAGTGAGCGCCATTTTTCGAATGAGATGTTAAACCGAGGTCCTGACTCTCTATGGTCATTAAAAATCCCATGGCACTTCCCGTAAAGAGTAGGGGTGTAACCCTGGCCAAATTTCCTCCATCAGCCCTTTGCGATCATAGCCTCCCAATCATCTCCATCCGCCAAATTGGCTCTATCTCTGTCTCTCCACTCCATCTATAGCTGGTGTGAGGTGAGCACACTGGCACCGTTGCCCTTTGGCTGCCATCGCATCATCTAAGTGGATGCTGCACACTGGTGGTGGTGTGCAGAGACCCCCCCTCCTCATGATTATGGCCATTCACAATAAATGCTCTTTATAAATACACATGACTGACTCACTTATTCCCCAGTGACGGTTGGGTTTAGAAGTGGGGTTTGGAGCTATCGTACAACTGATCACATGCGAATTCATAGGAATTAGCCACTAAACTGACAAAACGTAAAATAGTTACGTTTCCTTATGAGATCAGGCTGGTATATCACATACTGAGCTGCAGAGTACACATGAAAATACCAAAAAGTGCACGTTGCATTATATATCATGATTCCATTTGTGGCCAATGACCGCTGAATCGTCTTATACGATCATGCTTTTTTTTTTAAATACCAGTTTTTAATACCACTTAACACATTTGACTCCAATTTTATGTTAGAAAAGCAGCAAAGGAATCCCACTCACTATATTAAAGATGATGTGGTGGGGCTAGAAGACAATAATAAACGTAGTCTTTAAATTTAGCAATAAAGCAGGACTTACTATGGAAGATTGATACCCTTGGATTAAAAAAAAAAGCTTTATGTAAGAATTAATATCTGTTATATGAGTATTTTGAATTAATATCACACACCTTTGATTTTCCTCTTCTCAGAATTGCCACTTCAATTTTTTATAAAGGCAATATTTTACAGTTGAAGACAAAATGATTCACCCTCCTGTGAACTTTGTATTCTTAATCAAATATTTCTCAAGTGATGTTTAATAGAGAACGAAATAATTTGTTTTCTATTACATTTGTCATCTGGATAATGTATTATTTCTTTAAGTTTGGCTGGAAAAAAAACAAAACATTTTTTAAAAGGTGGAAACTGCTGAAGTCAATATTATTGGCCCACTTTGTAACTTTGTTCCCCTGATTGGCTGCAAAACAAACCACTGTTGTCCAATGACTTGCCTAATTAATCTAATGTAATCGAATTAATCTGACCTAATTAATCTAACCTGGTTAACCCAATTAAAGCCTCATTCACACTATGAGCAACTCGAGCGACAAAGTGACAAGCGACCATTCGTTTTAATGGAATGAGCGACTTTCGGTGTTGTGCCAGGAGACGCACCCCTGCCGTAAATGTACCCCCTCTAAAATGTGCATCTATTAAATGAAGTTATGACACTAATGAATGTGACTGAGGTAAGTTTCATGAATGGAACTTTTCCCTTACAGAAGATATATCAATAAATAAATAAATAAATAGGTTGACTTTAAATAAAATAACGATGAGATTAAGTAAATTGTTTAATGTGTGGTTTAGTTTAAAACAGCAACAACAATTTTATGTGTTCCATGTAGCCCAAATGTCTGTTTAAAACCCACCAAAAAGCCTAATTTTAGCCTACACTACAGTCAACATTATTATTTCACATTTATTTGTAAACCTAGTGCTGTTTAAAATGCATTTCACTACTTGTCCTTGCTTTAGCCAACAAAATAATAATAATGTTTACATTTTAATCAATTATGGCCTTTTATTTTTTTAAATGTAGACTGAGAATGCTAATGAAAGTCTATGAGGGGGTGCATTTCTTGGCACAACACCAGCAACCTCCATCTACGCGAGCGATAGTGACCGTTGGCGATCAGGTGGGTGTGTTGAGCTACGCGACTAAGTTGAGAATCCTTCAACTATATGCAAATGAAGAGCGACTTTCTTGAGCGACAGCCAATAGCAGCACTAGTAGAGCTCACATGATCCTCTCTCAGCTCCTGCAGAGGCCAGTTGTATTTTCTGTGCTGTAGACTTACCAGAGCGACAGGCAGCTACAAAGTTGCGGCTATTGTGAATGAGGCATAACACTATTAATTGCACTATTAGCTAAATCTAGTGTCTTGTAAAATAGTATGTACTTTATCTCAAGGACAAAATAAATCAGTTATTAGAAATCAGTTTAGTAAACTATTAAAAAGGTGTTGAAAAAAATGAAAAGCAGTTGTGGAATAACTAAAGAAGAATTGAACTTTTAGAGAATGGCTAACAATTTTCTTCAACTGTATACAATCTGGAAAATTTGTCTTTATTTCAAGTAAATATGAGATTTTAATCTTACAATTTTGACTGAGTTTCCACAACAAAGAGTATGCAGCATACAAGCTAGTCTGCCATTCTGAACATAACCAGCTTCCTGACAACTTAAATGGGTCACACTTTACTATAAGGTTCATTAGTTAATGTTAATTAATGCATTTACTAAGATGAGCAAACAACAAACAATACATTTACCACAGTATTTGTTCATGTTAGGTAATGTTAGTTAATGAAAATACAGTTGTTCATTGTTAGATCATGTTAACTCACGGTGCATTAACTAATGTTAACTATGCATGGACTTGGATGTTAATAATGCATTAGTAAATGTCCAGTTATGATTAATGAATGCTGTACAAGTGTTGTTCATGATTAGTTCATGTTAGTAAATGCATCAACTAATGAACCTTATTGTAAAGTGTTACCCCTAAATGAGATATAAAACAGTTTAACTTGGATTATAGACATGCTGGAGGAGATACCATACTGAAAGAGACATCACATTTGGCCAAGTTTGTAATATGAAACGTTTGGTTTGGTTTGATATGTAACAGAACAGCATATGGTGTGCAAAATGAAGTCTAGAGGCCTGCATTTATGGCAGCTTGATCGTCCCACGATATCAGCTTAAGTTCAGGCTTGGCTAAAGTGCTTGTGGCGTTTGTGAAATGCATGAGTTTACACTACAGTGGACGATGCCTGAAGAAACAGACTCCAATGTGGCATCTGCACTGAAATATCTGATAAAACACCCATGACCTGAAGTAAAATATGACATTTCTACCAGAAGAACTAAAAGGATGCGCATTGATAGACCCACATGAAGTCATATGATCAGTGTGTGCTTTTCAAGTTTGTCTTTCTCTCTCTGATGTGGAGTGGAAATTTCATTTACTTGATGACCATTTGATATATCCAACCAGAGACGATCAAACTCACCTCATATGATGTTGCACTTCGCAATTACTTCATGCTAATTACTGCCGAGCATATTGCCCTCAACCACTGATTTTCAGACAGAAATAATAACAAAAAAATGGCACTTGACAGGATATGACATTCTCATTCAGAACACTTTGCAGTAAGGTTTCATTTGTTCAAATAAGTTGACTTGACTGGTGATCATAATAAATAAAAATGCTTATAAAGCATTTAATAAGCTCAGTTAAAGTTCTTTCTCAAATATTGGATGTAGTTTTATGTCTATCATTTTATTTTATTAAATTAAATTACTTTTTTGTGAACAAAATCGTACATTTACAATGTCATTCAGATTATATATATACAAAAAATCGAATCTTGTCAGGCATATTTTTGAAAAAGTGCAGCCCCAAAATAATAATTAATAACCACAAGGAGTTTGACCCATTTGTAAAAACCCCTTTTGTAAATTCATTATGATGTGGACGCCAAAAATGGGACAACTTGACTTATACATTAACTTAAGCTTACAATAAAAAATAACCTAAATTAAACTTAACCTTATACATTACCAACCATTTATCAGATAAGAAACCATATATCTAGCTAACTTCATTGACATTGATTACAATATAATTTTTAAGCTATAAAAGTCACACTTTCCAATGACTATTTCATTAGCTGTTTCCATTGACCTATTTTTATGCATTTTGAAAAATTGCTAATAAAATGCTTAATGGAAATGAAAAGATGCACATAAATTTCTAAAGCGCACATGTAAAAACATGCACAAAACTGAATAAGACAAACTTTTTATCTGAAAAGAAAAAGTGCATGTAAACTATGATGGAAACACATTCACCGAATAAATTCCATCATGCAGATCTGTTATGTGGCATTCACACCGGATGCGCCTTACACAATTAAACTGTGCTATCCGCATAGAATTAGACCCTTGATCATCGCTTTATTTGCGTGTGAATTTCGCATCACAACAAATGTAAGATCACACAAGTTTTGTTGCAAAATGGCTGACATGGATTTTGTTGAGAAGGTAGTTGTGCTTTATGTGCTATGGATGACTGAAAAATGGCATGGACCGATTCGGGGTCCATCAAATCCTTCAGAGTGCCTGGATAACAGCCACTACTACAGCAAGCTTCTGATTGGTTAACATGGCACCAAAATTCAGATTTTAAAATTAGAGCAGTTTACATCAAATGTCAAAAATGCTCAAATCATTTGCTCGAATATGTACCGCCTCAGTCACGTAAACTACATCCCAGGATGTCTCAGGTCTTTGCATAGACTTAACATGTACAGTTGAAGTCCTTTAGTGATTTTTTTTTTTTCATTTTCAAGTATTTCCCAAATGATGTTTAACCGAGCAAGGAATTTTCCACAGTATTTCCTAAAATATTTTTTCCTCTGGAGAAAGTCTGATTTGTATTATTTTGGCTAGAATAAAAGCTGTTTTTATTTTAAAAGAAAAATAAATTTTAAGGTCAATATTATTAGCCCTCTTAGTCCTCATTATTAAAAGTATTATGTTTAGAAATCTTCTTTCCATTAAACAGAAATTGAGGTAAAAAATATACAGTGGGGCTAATAATTCAGGAGGGCTAATAATTCTGACTTCAACTGTAAATCACTCACACTTAAAGCTTCATCCAAGTCTGGTGTGAATGCACCATGTTATCTACCATTCATTGCATTTCATCGTCTGAGGCACAAGTAATTTATTATATATTTTTAAAAAAGGCCATCATTGGCTTCTCCTACTAGAGAAAATAGCATTTTTCTTTTTGATATATGGAGCTGGTTTCTCAGGAAGTGATGATTTTGTTCTCTTTGAGTCATTGGATGAAATCTGTGCTTTATTACCAAATGTTTGACATGATTTTCCAATCTTTAGATATAAACACAGCTAACGATTCCACTATAAAGGATTAAAATTATTATAATGGACTTAACATTATTTTTAAGGAACATTAAATGAATAAATTTGCTACAGTATTCTTTCGTTGTTAACTTAAAGATCAATAAATACCGTAACAAGTGTATTTCTCATAATTAGTTAAGGCATTCTCTATCATTAACCAATGAAACCTTATTGTAAAGTGTTACTGAAAAACCAGAACATGCTTTCCCCACTTTCACATCATTTGTGAGGAAATGCTTACGAAAAACAGTTTTAAACATTAATATAATGATATTGATAATACTCATTAATACCCTCATACCATATCTAGAACTTTCCCCAGCCGTCTAATTATAATCATGATTGAGTTCTGCTAAATAAACGTTCGTATAGCAGCCAATATATCAAATTTACATATGTACATGTACGTTAAAAATATATATATAATTCAATATTTTCTATGCATTTTTAATAAACATAACGTTTTCTTCGTACAGTATTATTCAACAGCTCAATATATTGTGATGCCCATTATGGAACATTTTCCCTGCATGTGGTTTTCACAGTAAACCGTTTGAAGCTGAGGCGAACGCTGTCGATATGTTCAACCGTGAATCATGCACTGGAGTGAACGTGTTAGACGTGTTAAGCTTGCATTTGGAAGTGCTTTCAGATGTAAGAAGGAAAGAAAGGAAAGAGAAATCTCAGCATAATCTTCATGGTCTTTTTTCGAGCGTTTGTGGCTCACAGCGGGATTGGAGATGTGCAATTGTTGCTTTGTTATCCGCTAAGTGGATGCAGGTCCACCTTCACCTTTTCTCCACTGCTGAGCATCCCGATGGAGGGGTAGAAGCCTCCGACAGGAACCACCACCTCCCTCCTGCCGATGATCTTGCCGTTTCGGGTGAAGAACACCTAGATGGGCACAGAGGGGCGACAGTGAGTTGGCATTTTTAACAGCTGGAGAATACAGAGAGCGAGAGAGAGAGAGAGAGAGAAAGAGAGAGAGTGTGAGTCAGCATTTCCACAGCTACAGGGCCGGGGCATTCACTCAAATCCCAAAAATGTGAATACATGATGAGCACAAGAAAATAGTTTGCAAACATCTGCTTTTTGATCACAGAGGGTGTATTCCATGTGTTTTTATTTCACATTAGTAGGCCCACACGCAATCTTCTCACGCAGAATTCTGCAGATTTAGACAATTTTTTGAGGCCATCGTGAGGCCAATCTGTTTATTTACTTACGTGAATGTATGTAAATATATGTTTTTTATATTAATTTCAGTAATATTATTGAATGATTGACTAATTTAATTATGGTTTATGTATAAATACAGTTTATAAAGTAATATTTTCTGTCTTTTAGTAGATATATGGTCCCACTTTATATCAAGTGGCCTTAATCCGGCAGCTAGCTCTCTGCTACTCTCACATAGTCGCCCACTGAAGCTAAGCAGGGCTGCGCCCGGTCAGTACTTAGATGGGAGACCACATGGGAAAGCTAAGTTTCTGCCAAAAGTGATGTTAGTGAGGCCAGCAGGGAGCGCTCAACCTGCGGTCTGTGCGGGTCCTAACGCCCCAGTATAATGAAGGGGACTCTATATTGCTCAGTGAGCACCGTCTTTCGGACGAGACATTAAACCGAGGTCCTGACTCTCTGTGGTTGTTAAAAATCCCAGTATGTCCTTCGAAAAAGAGTAGGGGTTTAACCCTGGCATCCTGACCAAATTTGCTCACTGGTCTCTGTCTATCATGGCCTCCTAACCATCCCCATTTGATAATTGGCTTCATCACTCCTCTCCACTAATCAGCTGGTGTGTGGTGTGCAGTCTGGCGCAATATGGCTGCCATCGCGTTATCTACTGGTAGTGGTTGAGAAGATTCCCCCCAATGTGTAAAGCCCTTTGAGTGTCCAGAAAAGAGCTATATAAATGTTAGTAATTATTGTTATTATAATTACTATGTACCTGCATCAAAAAATAAATACAATATACTAGGATTGGGCCGATATACGATACCATCGTCCATCACCGATCCTCCGCCCCGCCCCCGTCGCAAACCCGCTTGCGAAAAACACACACTTAGGCCCCGTTTACACTAATTGGTCTCAGTTTTAAAACATCCACACTGTGTTTTACCTAGCATTTCTGAACAGCCCCCTGTCCGCTGAAAACGCACATCACGTGACCACACACAGACACACACGCTGTCATGCACTCGTCTGAGCTCCAGAGAGCATGCAGTGCATGTCGGACAGGTCATCAACGATGGATGGCGTCTCACTATAGTTGATAAATGTGTTATTTAATTAATCTTAATCGACTCTTCTGTCTTTTGAAAGCATCAAGTAACGTGTCACAGCATCAATACACTGCTTCAATCTTTCATTTTCACACTTGTACTTAGTAATTTTAACGAAAACCTCAGATACTGTTGGTTGGGCACCTTTTTACTGACCAAGTTTGTCGATGCGATTATGACACAGATGCCAGAGTCCCTTGGAAAAAAAGATTGACAGGTGGTAATGTGTGTGTAACTTATCTCTATCTATTTATGATTTGTTTTTGGGTGAAACAAAGACCATGCGGGTCAGGTAGTTGAAACGGTAGGCTACAAAAAAAATAATTAATTCATTATGAATTAATTAATTATTCATAAATAATTAATTTACTTCAGCCTATGACAACGATGCCATCGTCCATCGCGATGTTTCACATTAGACATTGTACAATGCCAAATTGGTCAACATCACCCAACCCTACAATGTACTTACTGTCTTCATAATGTATTGTAGAACACTTCTTGTGCTTTTAAGGTGGGATATGAGTTAGAGTTTGTGACAGGTCTGGTGGTATAAGTAGATTGGGTGGGTTAAGGTGTAAGGCCAAGGTTCTCAACAAGCAGCCTGTGGGCCGCATTGGGCCTGTTGCTCTTTAAGCTGTGGCCGGCAGCTGCGCAGACTGATCAGCTCTCATGTTGTTGCATATAGTGCAGTATATATTGAAGCTCTAGGGCTATAACGATTCATGTATCCGTCCTAAACAGTCACTGTACCATGGTCATGGTTTGGTTTACGTGCCCTCACAACGAATAAATTCACAAAGAATGCATTTTTCTGTAGGAAAACTTGACACAGCAGCGCTCACCAGTGGTTCCACTATTTTCCAGCTGCATGTATGGACACTTATTGCATTTTCAATGAAAGAGATTTCAGTTTTGAAGCTTACTGAATCTTAAATTTATTACATTATTGTTTTTCCATTGTTTTAAGAGAGGGCTGAGATGAATTTTTGAACCATAACTTCCTAATTATTTTCCTGATTATAAAGTTTTATTTTTAATTACTGGGTTTAATTAGTATTTTTGCACCACAAGAAGCTCTTTGGCTCTGTAGATGAATGTGACAAAACACTTCTGTCTGCTCAAAATAAATCGAAATGGCAAGTACTGTAGAACCGTAACCCAAAATGGAAGCACATACTGGCTTGGTGACTCTAGTGTATAAGTGGGCCCTGTTTCTCATGTGGTTGATATTTGGCCCTCAAGGCCACCGAAGTTGAGAACCTCTGGCATGGATCAACAGTGTAATTACAGATGTAATTAGATGCAGGCATTTAATCAAGCACAAGTACAATGCAAAAACATTGTTAGTACATATTTGTTAAGGCCACCTAATATTGACCTTATTCTTTAATGCGGAAGTGCGCTAGTTTTTCCGATTGTTTTAGAACTTCTGATTCAGCTGCCTATGGGAGAAATGACTAGGAATAATAAACCGCAGAAAACGATCAAACTACTTACTCTACAAACAAGTGTTTGCATGACAATAGACCAATTACCATGTTTGTAAACATTCAGGATGTGCGCGTAGGGAGGTGGCAGAAAGAAACCGGGAGCGCTAGCATTTACAGCGAGGGAATGACATCCGATGCGGTACAGAGTTTGTTGTTGTCTTAGAAATAAGATATAGTGATTACATATTATATATATTATTTACATAATGCTTTCAGCGTATTATAACAGCTTGTCGCCCCTGTGATAAGCACAGTGATTTGGCAAAATTAACGTTAAAGTGAGCGGTGTTCGTCTGACAGGTCCATTTGCGATAGCACCCTCCCAATGAATATTGGATAAGACGAAATGACCAAGCATCCAGCCCCAAATATACTATCTCATTGAAGTTCCAAGTGGTTTTACAAGAGAGAAGTTAAAGGCCTACAAGTCTTGGGATGCCAACAATGTTTTTCTGTGTGGTCATGTGCAAGAAATAATGTTCGATGAAACCAGATTCAACACTATGTAGTGCTAAAAACCAAGGTTCTGTCTGCCCAAAGACAAGAAAAGAAGACGGAACTGTACAAGGCCTGGGTAATTAATCAACAACAAGCAAAACGACTGCATTCTGATAGTGAACTACACCTGTACGGCAGGGTATGTGAACTTACACATAAAGGTAAAGTTGGTTTTATATTCGCACATTCTGACTTTCCCCTTAATAATATAATTTCATAAAAGTATTATTTGCAAACTCTAAAACGCGAAATCATATAAGCAGCTAATGGCTATTAAAGTACAACATTGTTCACAGTCAAATAAACCGTGTTAATGTTGTTTTCAAGTCACACTTACAGGTCATTTCAGACCGAATATTCAAAGTGCCGTGGTAAACAATATAACGTTAGGGAGTGTGTCACAAGTTTGAATGAATGTGTGAATATAAAACCAAGTTTACCTTAATAACTTACACTTTCACGATTCATTCTGAGCATTCAGTGTCCGCAGATTAATTAACCAACTGTTTTTGCTGAAATCATTGCTGTAACCAAAAACGAGTAATGTGAATGATTCAGCATAGCGTGAACTTACCTGATATAACATGAGAACTGCAAAGTCCAGCATTTCTAATTAGGTCGTTACTTCATTCAGCTCGCTTTTAGCCAAAGACGTCTGCAGTTGGCATTAAAGCAGTGTGGTGTACGGTAAAAGAGAAGTTTTCCATTTTTTTTTTTTGAATTTGGCATCCTAGCGCACAACACGACATGTTTCCTATTGCAGCCTGTCTTTTTTTTTTGTTGCATGTGTGACGTAGGTTGGTTATTGGTCTATACAGACAAAGTAGACTAATATAATAAAAAAATATCAGTTTGTAACACCAAGCAGCAAAACGAGCTGTTTTTAATGTCTAAAAATTAATGGAAGTGAATAAGACCAGAAATCTCGAGCCAAAATGATTCAAATGACTGCGCCCATTCGTACACAGAGAATAAGGTGAATAAAGAGCGACGAATAAAAGTAATAAATTTTTAGTTACAATACTCTCAAAATCATCCTGGATAAATCTGCAGATTTTGTACAAAACTCTGGGCAGAAATAGCAAAAAATTGCTAGAAGATTCTGTCTGGCCCTACCCACAAGTCTTTCTAGGTACTGCGTGATATAGACTACTAATCAAAGTTTGTAATTGGGAAGATTTGTTTAATATTTTACAGCAAATGCCAACACAGGTCATCAAGCCTGCATTTATTTGATCAAATATACAGTAAAACCTGTACAAAGAAGTTCTTATTGAACGTAGTTTAAATTGAAATGTATTGCTGAATTTTCAGCATCATTGCTACAGTCTTTAGCATCATATGCTTCTTCACAAATGTAATAATCTGATTTGCTGTTCTATTATAATCAGTAATTATGATTCCCATAATTATCAATGGTGACTTTTTTCTTGCTTTTTTATTTTGTAGTATATAAATATTATTTTAATGTGTCCTTTTTTTAAAACAAAAAAGAATGCATTTTAATGGTACTTTTCAATAGTTTTCTAACAATTATACATTTTAATTAATGCTATTTTCTTTCGTTCGTTCGTTCTTTCAAATAAATTTTCTATTCATCAAACAATCCTGAAAAACTCAATCATGTCCTTAACTGAATACCAAATTAACAGTGAAATGATTTCTGCTGGATCATGTGATGCTAAAATAAAAAACCTCACCATAACCTTCCGGCCCTCGTGTTCTTGTTCTGGATCTTCTCCCTCTTCCTCATCTTCATCATTCAAATACAGCAGGTTTTCGACTCTGCCTTGCTTTGGTCGTACATCAGCAGCATCCCAGTCGTCTATTTCATCTGACAGAGAAACCAATTGACCAATCTAAAATCTTAAAAACCTGGATTACAGTCCTGACAAGAAGGCTAAGCTGATCCAAGTGTGTATTTGTTTTCCAAGCATGCACTGGCTGATGTGCAAAATGGGAAATCTCATCTCATATACAGTTGAAGTCAAGATTATTAGCCCTCCTCTTTTTTCTTTTTTAAATATTTCCCAAATGATGTTTAACAGAGAAAGGAATTCTTCACAGTATTAATTATAATAATTTTTCTTCTGGAAAAATTCCTATTTGTTTTAATTTGGCTAGAATAAAAGTAGTTTTTAATTTTCTTTAAAATCATTTTAGGGTCAATATTATTAGCCCCCTCAAGCAATATTTTTTTTTGATTGTCTATTGAACAAACAACTGTTATATAATGACTTGCCTAGTTAACCTAGTCAGTCAAAAGAAATCAGTTATTAGAAATGAGTTATTAAAACTATTATGATTAGAAATATGTAAAAAAAAAAAAACTTTTTTCCCTTAAAAAGTAATTGGGGGAAAAATTATACAGGGGGGCTAATAATTCTGACTTCAACTTTATATGCATTCTCACCTTCATAGTCAAGTGCATAGTCCCGAGGAAACATGATTCCACAGCCCATAATGTCCCCTTCGAAACAGCGAGGGCCGAACTGATCTCCTACTCCGCTTCCATTGAAGATCTTCCCATCATCTATAGAACAGATAAGAAGGTTATCATTAGTAAACTAAGAGTTTATATGAATATTGATATGCAAATCAACTCTAAACATATATTAAAAGAATATTTTGCTCAAAAATGGAGGAAAAACTTAATTTAATGAATGTAGATGTAGCCGACTTCAGTCGATCGTTAAAGATTATTTTTAGTTGAAATTGTGGTTCTTGACGACTCAAAGTCATTGGGTATTGGCAATTTAAAGACTGTGTGTACTGGCAGTATGAAAGACTGTGTGAATGAATCAACTGAAATGGAATATTGGGCTTTATTTTTGCGCATCATTCCCTAATAGTAAACTAACGGTACAATGGGGCATGGCTAAAAATATTGTGGGTGAAGCCTTCAAACTGACATCAGAAAAGAACCACTTTCACAAGTGAATACTTTCTGCAAGAATACATTGAGTGATCAATTGACAGTGAAGCATTTTATAGTAATTACAAAAGAATTTTAAAGAAAAATCAGGTTATTTTCAACATTGATTAAATTTAGAGTTTCCACTTTCCACTCTATGCAAAATGTTAAATTCCCTGATTTTTCTTGATTAAAAAGATTAATTTCCATGACCTAATATAACTGATACTGATATAATTTATTTTTTTAACATTTAAACAATATTTTAATGTGTCCATTTAAAAAAAAAAAAAAACTAGATGCATTTGAATGGTTTTCTATCACAGCTTCCACAAAACTATGACGCAAGAAAAAAAATCAACAATGATAATTATAGTAATCACAACCCCTTTAAATTGCCAGTGGGAGGCATTCATCTTGTGTGATCTTTAAACAGCCGACATGATTATTCCAATCAGGTGTACAACAAATATGGAACAAAAAACAAATGATATTTAGTTTAGCTGTCAAAATTAAAGCTTTGAATTCTTTAGTATTTAAGAAAAAACTGGGTTTGTGATATTTAAAAAAAAGGCAATGAACATGGACACAGTAACTATCCACCTTATTTTATTTATTTTTTGCTTCAAGGGCACCTATTAAACCCCTTTTTCAAGATTTAGGATAAATCTTTTGTGTCTCCAGAATGTGTCTGTAAAGTTTCAGCTCAAAACACCTGTTAGATTATTTATTCGACCTTTCAGAATAATGAAATTTTCTGCTCTGAACACTATGTAGTTGTTAATATGCATCAATCAATTGTCAATAATCAATCAATTCAGTGGGTGGGGAAACTGCACTCCTACGTCACTTTGAGGTGGGCCTCAAAATGGGAGGGATTTGGATCCTATTTTAACGTTAGGAAGTTTAAAAAATTGTGAACACACAATACCTACACACAGTTCTGTCCAAACAGCTTACAAAAGATGATTTACATCACAGGCATGGCCATTGTAAATTAAAAGGTGTCAAAAATTCTCATCTTATTCAATTCCATTCATTTTCAGAAAAACAAAACAACTTATGCTGCTTGATGTGCAAAATCATAAAGTTAATATATTTAATGGTCGGATGACAAACGCAAAAGGATATAATGGCACAGAACAAAAACAAACGATCTATAACAATAGGAAAACATGAAAACGTAATTGTTTTTTTTTTTGATAAATGGGAAGTAAAATTTTAAATGACAAACCAAAAACACAAAATATTATATGACTTCCCTCACATTCAATGTCTGGAATCTAACTTTTAAAATGACTTAAGAAATACTTTTATTTAGTTCTCCCAAAACTAAAAATTCTGCCATTATTTACTCCCCCTTGTTCCAAACAATTTGACTTACTTTCTTCTGCTGAACACAAAAGGAGAAATTCGGAAGAAAGGCAGAAACTCCTGACTTCCATAGTATTTGTTTTTCCTTTTACGCAAGTCAATGGTTTACAGCTTTCTTCAAAATATATTCTTTAATTTCAGCAGAAAAAAAAACTTATAAAAATTTGGAACCAACTGGGAGCCAAAAGCATTTTTGTAAAAAGTTTTATCTTGCATTCTACCTTTTGTACCATTAACTCATGAAATCATCATGATGCTCACAGATGGAGGTGCTCTGCTAAATGAAGAGTTTCCACTACCCTGCAACGTTATCTGCTGGTGTCGCTGTTGGACAGCATCACTGTTTGTAAAACAAGCCCTTCACACAATGTCTGATCTCATATTTTAAAATATTTATTGAAGTATAATTTTCCTGACCATTGAATAGTCAAAGATGAAGGTTATAAACACATTTTGTGGAATAATAAGGCCAAACGAAGCATCAGAGCACCATCGAGACCTGAGGTGAACCCAAATGCTGCATTCCTCACACATTCGCTCTTAATGATCCAAAAAAGTCTTATACTCTTCATCCAGCAACTGACAGGATGAAAGGAGATGTGCTTTCATGCCTCTGTACGTTTCTTTCTCCCAAGTCCAAGTTCTCCTTACATAAGAAGATAAGAGACAACAACTTTCAAGAGCAAGCGAAAGAAAAACACGGAAAGGTAGCCTGCAGACAAAAAACCCTACTGCAGTGTGTGGCTGGTAAATATTTGTGGAGTTGTCATGGGACCCGTTCCCAACTGTTTAAACAATCCCTATCTGAACATGCGGAGGGAGATGAAGACACTGTCTCATTATGATTCCCGTGTGGGCCTCCGTCCCAACGCCACACTCTGCAAACACCGGCTAAAAATAGAAGAGGGGTTCGGGCGAACGCTTTCCCCAATCCTGCTGGAGCGCTTTCTGGCATCCGAGCCGAGAGGAAACGGTACACCGGAGTGCAGAGAGAGCTTTCCTCGAATGTCAAGAGCTGTTCTCTGGAAAAGACCCGGGAACGGAGACTCACTTCCGCAAACAAGGAAGAAACTATTTGTGTCGTCAACATTTTGGAGTAATCTAAACCACTGCATTACCAAACATTAATCACACAAGGCTGAAAATAGAGGCTTGGGGTGAGCAAAGGTTGCCAAACATCTCGACCCACTTGGCATGGTCAGCGGATGGATTCAAACAGGGATGAGGGTTGTATATGGCAGATGATCAGTTTCCTAATAAATTAGAGCTACGTGATGATAGAAAAAAATGATTATTTGTCTGCCATACACAGTCAACATCTGCAGTGGATCAAAAAGGTTTTCAAAACACCTCTAAGATAAAAAGGGGATGTTGTTCCTTAGTTATAGCACAACTTTGAAAGATTCTGATCTACTTCAAATGTTGACTAGTGTATAGACTGAATTAGGAATAGATATTTTAAGCAGATCATTGAATAACTATTTTTGGAAGACAAATACACTGTAGGGTGAGCCTTAAAAAATCTTTGCAGGGCAGTGAAAACGGACTGTGCTGTCGTCCTGCATCAGCTGCATCTGGTCCTGTTCTGGATCAAAAAGCTGCTTGTGAACAAACAAACACCAACACCAAACGGACTGAAAGAGAATGTAATTTCTGCGGCTGCATGGGAGGATTATTTTCTAAATCGAGTAGCAGTAGACTGCATTGTCAAGACACAGAGGGAAACTGGAACTAGTGCTGCACACGTACAATCTGCAAACTAAAGCTGCGTTTACATGCATCTTCACAGCTCTTAACACATACCACAGTGGGATTTGCTTATACAAATAAGTCTGATAATCCAAATAGTTTGCAAATATTTACAGGTTTTCCCAGGCTTTCATGAACAGCAGATTCAAGGACTTTCGAAAGCATCTTTAATTTTATGTATCGCTAAGAAAGTCCTTACTTTAGTTAACATTTCACTTACACATAATATTTACATTAAAACATCAATAATAGTAATAGTAGATAACTTTGAAAAAAAAAGTTTAATTATATACTGGTGAAATTTAAATGTGGTTTCTGAAATACTGATAAAATGTGCTTTATTCATCAGTGTTATTGTGCAAGATTTCCATTTAAGATTTTTCATTTAATAATTTCTCAGTTTTTGTTTTTGACAAAACCATGAACAAATTGAATTCAAGAACTTTCAAGTGTTTGTTTTTAAGAACTTACCAGGCCTTGAATACATATGTCTGAAATTCAAGAACTTTTAAGTACTTTTCAAGAAGCGTGGGCGCCAGTGACTTGCAGTTAGGTTTGTGGCTGGTGAGGCACTGACTTACAAATATATGCACCCAATATATTTGCCAACTACCGATTGTGTTTCATATCAGTATTCTTTCTACACATATAGCAGCTACATAGGCCTACTGGGCCAAGGAAGAATGTAAAATGTATAGCAGTTCAGTATGCCTCCCAAAAAACAACAAGGTGGATGCTACAGACAGCTATAACAAGCGAAATAGCACCACGGCGAATGCTCTCTCTCTCTCTCTCTCTCATGCGCACACACACAGAATTCGCAGACTGATCTTACCTTTACTTGTAAACGAAGTCTTGAAAGGACTTGAAATACTTTGAAATGACTTGAATTACTCTGAAATGATCGAGTTATGTTATGTCAGATCCTAACACTAAATAAGTGATAGACATTCGTGAAATACAATACCTGTCATATGTAAAGTGAGGACATATAATAAAAACAAAAGGCGCGTGCTCAAGCCAGTTTGCAAGAAATTGCACAATCTGACATGAGGCACAGCTGGGTGCTGCCTCACATCGCTGTAATTGAACAGGAAATACGCTAAATACATTGATTTTCATTCATTCATTCATTCATTTTCTTTTCGGCTTAATGCCTTTATTAATTTCACCTATACCACATGTGTTTGGACTTGTGGGGGAGACCGGAGCCCCGGAGGAAACCTACGCGAACGCGGGAAGAACATGCAAACTCCACACAGAAATGCCAACTGGACTTCCGGTTATGAGGCGTGCAGGGTAGTCGCGTGCTCCGCTTGCTCCCACAGTTTTACTTATAATTATCTTAATAGACATCGTTTTTTTTCAGTTATTGGGCTAACGACAGTTTTCATAACTTACTGCAGTCAATTTGATCGCGTTACCATGTCAAAGGCTAAAGGAAAGCAATCAGAAAAAGACAAGGAACTTTCGTCAGCATCCAGCATAACTATGGCCGACATTAGCGCGCTCCTGGAGGAACACAGAGAGGGCCTGTCAAGCGATTTTAAGTCCTCCTTTGAGTCCCTCGCTTCAACGTTGGACAGCATTAATTCCACTGTTGCCGATCACGGGCAACGCATTGGCTCTCTGGAAACAAATGCCACGCTCGTTGACCAGCGGCTGCAGCAGCTGGAAAAAACTTGTTCCGATTTACAGAAGGATAACGAGCAGCTCAAACTTAAAGTATCTGACCTGGAAGGCCGCAGCAGGCGCCAAAACGTACGGATCATTGGCTTACCGGAATCAATCGAGGGTCCCCGTCCAACCGAGTTTTTTTCCAAACTACTTGCGGATGTTTTTGGCACGGATGTCCTTGCTTCACCCCCCGAACTTGATAGAGCACATCGAAGCCTTGCTCCGAAACCAGCTCCAGGAGGAAAACCACGGCCAGTAATCTTACGCTTTCACCGGTTCCAAGTTAAAGACCTGGTTATCCGCGAAGCTCGTAAACGGGGAACCTTGAACTACAAAAGCCACCCGATACGCCTTTTTGATGATTACAGCCCTGACGTTTTGAAACAGCGTGCTGAATACAGAGGTCCGATGGCCGAGCTATACAAGCGGGGGTACAAACCAGCGCTCCTGTACCCAGCGAGACTGCGCATCACTCTGCCTAACGGGGAAAAGTCATGGATCCAGTCCGCCTCGTCGGCTGTGAAATTCGTACAGGACTTAAGTACGAACTTGTAAGCAATTAAACTGACACCCTTCTCGTTTACATACATATACCTACATATGCCTAGTAGGCTGTCTCTAAAAAGGTGATGTTGACATTATTGTAAATAATTTTGACCCCATTTTTTGTTTGTTTTTGAACTGTGAATTCTGGGATAATTTATAAAAGTACATAATACTTGTTATTTGCAATATAATAATGATTATCTATAGAAATAAGTTTGGGGCTTTCTTTTTCTTTGTTTTTTTTTCTAGCCCTCATCTCTGTTTATTTGACTATAGCTTTTGAGATGTCTGAAAGTTCTATTTGTATTTCATTATGCTGTGGAAGCTGCGAGTTAAATATAAGGAAGTTGTGAAGTTTGCTGATCATTGTATCAGAGAATGTTTGTTGCTGTTTATGTTCGTTACGGCAACTGGTTTAAATGTTGATTTGTTTAATGTTGTTATTTCTCTTCCTTTTTCTTTTCTTTTTCTCTTCTTTTTTCTTTTGTTTTTGTTTGTTTTGATTTTTTATTCATCATCTTATTTTTGTGTGCTACCGGGGGCACAATTGAAGTGTAGAGCAAATATGTACAGATTCATGATCTCTAAAATGATTTTATGTCAAGTAATGTAAGAACAGTGCCAAGTGGTACACTGAGACTCATTAGCTGGAATGTGAAAGGGTTAAATTCGCCAGTAAAACGCAGCAAAGTGTTTGACCACCTGAAATCTTTAAACACTAAAATCGCCTTTTTGCAAGAAACGCACTTAATACCAGCGGACCATCTTAAACTTCGTAAAGGATGGGTGGGCCAGCTTTTTCATTCTTCATTTTCAAATAAGGCAAGAGGCACCGTTATTCTTGTGCACAAATTAGAAAAAATTAAACATAGTCTTCGAGGTTCAGTGGTCAAATTTTCTAATATTTGGTTGCCTTTTTTGGAACATGTTAAATCTCTGAGACTTGAGGCAATTACTGTGGAGTGAAGGGTTGCCATTCTTGCATTTTTGTTTTGATCTGTGTTTCCAGTTGAGTATTAGTGCTGTTGATATAGCACAAACATACAACTTTTTCTTGACATAGAACCACAAGTTTTAAGAATGTGCCACCCTCCAGCCTATTTAGTTTAATACACTTTCCCTTTTCTCTCGCTTTTTTTTTTTTTTTTCCTTGTTTTTTTTTGTTTATTTTAAAATTTCTTTTCTATTTTTTCTATTTGTTTATTTTATTATTATTGTTTATTTTACTCAATACACCATGCTGTCAACCTCAACGTCTGGTACAGACCTGTTTAAATGCTCAATTTGAAAATTGATTTATGCACATCATATAGTGTTTATGCATGTCATATACTGTGTGTCGCACAATATGAGGGTTATAGTGTGGTTTATTATTATTTTTTTTTAATCAATGTTGTACTGTTATATATATTTTTTTTCTGTTTGTACTGTTATTGTCTCTTTTTACTTTGTTAACTGTCAAAAAAAATCTAATAAATAAATCTTTAAAAAAAAAAAAAAAAAAAAAAAAAAAAAAAAAGAAATGCCAACTGACCCAGCCGGGGCTCAAACCAGCGACCTTTTTGCTGTGAGGCGATTGTGCTACCCACTGCGCCACCAAGCAGCCCAATACAGTGATTTTGATCATAAAAATGATTGAAATTATTTAAATTATACAGAAATTGCATTAATGGCACAGATCAGTTGACAAATATGGATTTCATCATACATCTCATTATGAGAGGTTAGGATGCCTTCCCCTGACCGCACGTCCCTGGTGGGAACCCTGTATTTAATAAAACAGACTAAATGACAGCCAGCTTCTTTGTCTTCCTTGACTTTCTTTTTTGCTTAGTTTCATCTCTTCAATTTTTGTCATGTGCTCATAGCTGAATAACTTCACTCTGAACATATTTTTAAAGATTCAGTAAGTGAGATTCATTCATATGAATATTCTTTTCATACATTATGTATCCCTAAAATAATTTAACACAAAACTTTCTAACTTTTTTTTTAAAAACCAAAAATATTACTTTCACTCAACAACTTTTATGAATGCAGAAATCCTGCTTGGCCTGAAGCACTTAAGGAAGTGCTTGTGTAGTGCTTATACAGTACTTTGGGTTTGCTTTTTGCCAAAAACTAACTCCAAACCTAAAAATATAACCCTAAATCTCATTTATTACAGCGATTTCCAATATCTCCATCAAAACGAGATACAAATAGCCCCTTGCTGTCCTTGGCAATGATGCGCTGACCCCCAGAGCGACATATCAGTGCCCGTAACGTGTCTCTACGTGATGACTAACAGGATTATGAGTCATAGATGTGGGCCTCTTATAGATCAGGGCAGGACAATGAGTCATGCCCCCCTAATCTGACCCGCTTCTGTGGCACTGCCAGACCTCCATCAGCGGGTGCCGCAATGAGGCGCAGAAAAGACATGCCCCATAAATGCAGCTGACAAGAGAGCCCGACACTCCTCAAGGTGCCAAAGACAAACTGCATTGCCCTGATGTAAGCGATGATAAGAATTCTTCAGTCAACAACAACACAAGAACTGAGCAAATTCACAGGGAAATAAACAAACTTCCGTCACTTGTAGATGTGAATAGATATTAACTTTTCGAAGGAAACAACAGTTTTTGCCATATTGTGTTGGTCAGAAGATTCATTTAAAAATGTATTACCTTTTAAAAAGTATATGTGATCCTTAATATTAATTAATATTATAATATTTTATTACACAGCTGTCTGCAATACATTTACATTTAGTCATTTAGCCGATGCTTTTGTCCAAAGCAACTTACAAATGTGGAGGAGTTCAGCGATTCAACATGAAGAGGCAATACAGACGAAAAAGTGCCAACTATACAAAGGAACTGTTTGTGTTCAGAGAATTTTGTGCTAAAGTTAGGAGGGGGAGAGAGAGAAAGAGTGTGTCTACAGATGGTTTGTCAAGCCCACTCACCTGTGTGAGGCACATTTAGAATTATTGATAAATAAGCCTTCTAAAAGGCTGAAAAATATGCCAGAGCTGACTGTATTTCAGGTAATATCTGCACGGTATTGGGTAGGGTTGTCAAGATACTGGAATTTGGTACCAAATTCTAAAAACGTCCTTTTCCCGCTAACATCTGGGCACTTTCTTTAACACTGCTGATTTGCTATTGTGTTCACTTGCACAGCAGAAATGTGATTGGCTGTGAAGGTTATCAGTTCACTGAACTCACTGCTGTTTACTGAGTATAACCACAGATACTGGAGCGTTTCAAACTCATATTGATCAGCTGGTTTGTAAATAAGCTGATATACGAGCGATGATCCACTGATGGATCGCAGCTTTGAAATGCTCCAGAGTCCCTGTATCTGTGGTCTATTCTTCGTTTAATTTTGGAGAACGTCACTTTGAGACCTTCCTCCATATTCAGTCATGGCCTTTATTTTTAATGTATGTGAGTGCCGTAAAGGTGTCAGAAAGTTTAACCTGGTGCCAAAACAATCAATCTGCTGCATCTGACTATGTCTTTAATATAACAATCACCCCAGGGGTTGCAATCAATAGTTCTTTTACATGTAAGTATTTACTGCTATTTTTTCTGTAGGTTATGCATAAAATATGGCAATTCTAATAGCTTAAAGAGACCCTATTATGCATAACAGGCTGATATGCATGCTAGGTCAAAAAACACTTTCATTATCTTATAAAATGCATTTATTTTTACCAAATTATACCAACGACTCCCATATGATTTGTTCAGCGATTCTTTTGTTCCCAAACCTCTCCTTAACGCGATGCTAATCTGCGCTGATTGGCTCGATAACCAATTCTGTTGCGATTGGTCGACTGCGTTCAGCACAAGACAGAGAGAAATGTCCACCACGACAAACGGCAGAGGATTGAGAGCTCTCAAACGCATTTAAATCCGTAAACAAAGCAGCACGCGTCGCATTTTCAACGTGGCTTTAGATGCGATATGTGGACATAGAGAGTTAACAGGATGCTATACAAGTCGTTTAGATCGATTACAAGTAACAAAACACAATTAAATACGTAATTTGGAAGCTAGAGAAAACAAAGAGGCAACCATTTTAATCACACTTACTTAACTTGTGAAATGGAGCAAGAAACTGATCCATGAACTGTGTGCGGATGAAGTTTCTGTCAAACTCTGACAAAGTCCCACACATCAATAGTAATTTCTGATCCTTCCTTTACCAAACGGCAGATGAATACCCAGTTGCAGGGTAGATTATTGCATTAATCTACAGAATGTTCACTTATTAATATTCACTCATCTTCAGTTATGATCAGTCCCACACACACCCACACTCTGGTAGTGTTTAAGGGAAAGGTGCGTTCACGTTTTACCTGATCCGGCACTTTATATTTGGTATTGTTTCATGTCGATTCGAACAGGCAAAAGATCAGGATGAACGACGAATCATTTAAACAACTCTGAGTTGAATCTTTTATTTAAAAAAATTGATATATATTGTTTATTACCCTCATTGTCTCGTGACTCCCGGTGGGTCCCAACTCCAACTTTGGGATCCACTAGACGGCAGGAATGTTGACTGCATTAAAACTTTGATCTCATAATTTTTTTATAGCTACTTAAGTAAATTGAATGCATTAAATCCGCAACTCTAATATATGAATATATGCATACAAAAAAAAATCTGAACAGTCACTGTTTATCTTGGCTTGCAGGCAAAATCCCTCACCGTTAAACAACAGGATCTGAGTCACCAAAGAAGCACATTGTTTCATTCGGGATGATACTCAGTGACTAATCTGTTATGTGGAGTGTCATGAAGGCATGAAGGGGTTGAGTATACAGATTGCCATCTTTACACTGAGCTGCAATCTTATCCGATATCAACTTCCTTTGAGCTGCTTTGAAAGATGGGACCTGTGGAGTGAGATAGGGCTATTTATCCTCCTGCCATTTTTTCAAGAGGATTTGCTTGTAATCAACACACTCATCTCATCTCTACAATCCTCTTATCACCATCCAGGACCTCCACACACTCTAGAGATGGTGCCCATAGATCTATAGGCTTGAACAGAGGACCCAAATAATAAAGCTAAAAAAAAAAACAATTATCACCACCTGCAGGAATTCTGGATAATCCATGCATGAACTGTGATGGGAATACATCCAGATGACAAAAACACAGAAAACAAAACAAACTTTATGTAAACAGGATCTGGATGTGTGGACTTTTTTGTTGTTGTCTATAAATATAACCAACGCAGGGGAAACATTTTCAGCAATTCAGCATTCAATATGTGTGTGGAAAACCAACTAAAAATAATATTCACTGACAAATATGTCTGAATGAGAAACATTAATACAAATAATACTACATTTATATGTAGTATTATTTTAATAAGACATCATATCGATAACCACATAAAATATACAAGAAAAATATAATTTAATTGATAATGTAAATGTGTTTGTCCATGTAATGTAATGCAATGTAACGTAATGTCATATAATATAACAAAATATAATATAATGTAACATAATATAACAATTTTAGATAATTTAAATTTATTTAATTTAATTAATATTCCAATGTGTATTTCAATACATTATAATATAACATATAAATGTAATACAGAAATTTAATATACAATATTATACTATAATATAATAACACAAAATATACAAAATAAATAATTTAATTAACATTATGTTAATGTCTATGTCCATATAATATAATATAATACAATACAATACAATACAATACAATATAATATAATATAATACAATATAATATAATATAATATAATAGCCAGCAGAACCGTTGCTACTTCACAAACGTCACTTTGGAGCTAGTTTTTAAATGATTCTCTTGCATAATGTTTAAAGTGATGACAATCATGAAATGTCATCAGTCTACAGAGATTTCCCAGTATTTCTCTGTTGCAATAGACTTTTTTCACATTTCCTCATTTCTAAGTAGTGGAAGTCATCATAGTTGGAAAAGCTTAGAGCGCAGTGAATGGGAGAATACAACAAATAATTTTATTATTATTAAAACCTGTTAGGTCGGTATTCAGTGAGCTTATTTGCTCAAATAATAAAAGAAAAATTTGCTGTCCTGTCCCATAGACGCTGCATTAGAAACCCCTCGCGCAAGCGGTAATTCGTTTTTTGTAATTTAAAGCAAAGATGACATAATACATACATAAATACATAAAAACTTTCATACGTTTTATAAAAAATTAAAATTATTAAAAACTTTCAAGGATTTAAGATAATGATGACCGATAAACGTGTCATAACAGGCTTGTGAGAAGGGTCCATTGAGAGATCACAATAATTAACCCTGAAAAAGGCCAAAGCAAAGCAAACACTAGCAGATTACTATGGTAAACACAGCACTACAAAGTTCAGCACTTACCTGTTTTATAATTATTTGATCAGCTCTAGTTTGAAATACAAAAAAAAGATTTTTCTCCCATAAGGGCTTATGCGGACTCTGGTGCCATCTTGTGCAGGTCAACCATTAATTTCTTTGCTCTGCATGCTAATGGCCGCAGACGTTCTGAATTTATAAATATTTAAAATAGGCACTGTTCTTATGCTGTGGTTACACCAGATGCGAAACATGCAAATGAATCACCCTATTCCTAAGAATCTGAGTTGACTTCATTCGCACGTCAAATAACTTGACAATAGATGCAGAATCGTGTCATGGGCAGAGCTTCTGTCTGCCCGCTGACTCTAGCTTTGTTGCTAAATGGCTAACATGGATTTTATTGAGAGAATAGCTGTGTTTATGTGCTTTAGGAAGGCTGATAACCAGCGTCATTTGGAGCCCTAGACTAGATCTATTCAGATGTGCACCCAGCTCTGTGAGTTCATCAACTCCTCCAGAAACTATACCTGGATAATGGAAGCTTTCAGCGGTGCTTCCGAATGAGTCAAGCCCAGTTTGAACTGTTGTGAGGCGTCGGCAAGAGGATTTCCCTTTGGGACACCAACAACAGACGCTACATCATAATCATGCGGCGCTGTCCATTTTTGCTGTCCAATCCATTTTTCAACTCATGTGAAACGCCCAATAAGCACTTTAAGCGCGTCAATCGCGCCGCTACATTCGCACCGCAGGATGTCTATTCAAGTCTTTGTATTAACTTAACATGTAAATCATTCACACTTGGCGCTTCATCAACATCTGGTGTGAACGCAGCATTATAAATAAACTGCATAGTTGCATTCGAAACAACAACATACTCATCTAAAAGCCTCAAAAGTACATTATGTTGTCCAACAGCTGCAATATTTGTCAAACTGTAGCGAGTTGTTCAGTCTTCTGCTTGTCTCTCTATGTGGGCGAAGTAATACAGAGACTGTATTAGTGCTGTTATTGCATAATATCGCATGGCTATCAGCCAATCAGATTTGGGAACCAGACAGAATTGTTGCACATAATATAATATAATTTAATATAATATAATATAATATAATATAATATAATATAATATAATATAATATAATATAATATAATATAAAAATAGATAATATAATATAAAAATAGATAATATAATATAATATAAAAATAGATAATATAATATAATATAAAAATAGATAATTTAATATAATTTAATATAATATAATATAATATAAAAATATATAATATAAAAATATATAATATAATATAATATAAAAATATATAATTTAATATAATATAATATAATAATAGATAATTTAATATAATATAATATAAAAATAGATAATATAATATAATATAATATAAAAATAGATAATATAATATAATATAATATAAAAATAGATAATTTAATATAATTTAATATAATATAATATAATATAAAAATATATAATATAATATAATATAAAAATATATAATATAAAAATATATAATATAATATAATATAAAAATAGATAATTTAATATAATATAATATAATAATAGATAATATAATATAATATAATATAATATAATATAATATAATATAATATAATATAATATAATATAAAATTAGATAATTTAACTTAATATAATACATAAAATAATATAATATAAAAATATATAATATAATATAATAAAGAAATAGATAAATTAATTGATAGTCTAATGTGTATGTCAAAATAATATACCCAAACGCATTTATAATATTCATAAAAATATCTAGTTTATAAATTTAATTTGCTTAAACCATCTGTTTGATTTGGCATGATGTTTTGTATATGACCCATATGAGCACTAGCTTGACTACTCCAAAACTACTGTAGCATGTAAACATATTTACTGTAATAATGGCTGTACTAAATCTATCAACATCTCTCACCTGCATGGTATGCGACAGAACCTCGACTCCAGCCCGGATGCCTGTTCTTTGGGTAATCCTAAACAAAAAAAAAGGAAAAATAAGATACATATTTTAATAATTATATATGCACAAGTGAAAGTGATGGATTTACTGCAAACACCAACTTGCTTTCCCTTCCAACAATCTCACAACACGTTGGTATTAATGTGAAGATTGAGTCCCGCAGCCAAAAAACTATTACAGCATCACAGCTCATTGTTTTAGGTCTAAGTGTTGCTGTTACATAGCTGCAAAGGTTATGTTTTATTATATACAGATACAGCATGCCAGCGCAAACATGAAGAGCGGCCAATATTTTGATACCATCTGACTCTGAGTTAATTAGCCTGCAAAGATATTTTTGTATTTCTCGGATGTCATCAGAAGAGCCCATTAAAGCCTATTTACATCAAAAAATGTAATAATTCGCTGAAAGCTTGCATATCTAATTCCCTCCAAATAGCATTATTAATGCTCTATGACAGGACTGTACATTAATGCACACAGGATTTGTGCTACAGAGGTTGAAAGCTTTATCACAGGTCACAGAGTAGTATATACAATACAATGCATGTTACATCTCTAACATGTGTTTGTGGGCTTGTTTTTATATCCCAGTGGGGACTTAAACCTTAATGCACACATACTACTAATGCACACTGTGGGGACCAAAATTAAGGTTTGGTGCATGCTTGGGTAAGGCAAGGCAAGTTTATCCATATAGCACATTTCATACACAATGGCTAATCAAAGTGCTTTACATAAACAAGAATAAAATACTATTAAATTATACAAATTATTAAAAACAGATCAAAATAGATTAAAATGTGTTAAAACAGGTAAAGAAAAAGTAAAGAAAGACATGACAGTGTGATCTATGGGATGCAGCACAGTGTTCATTCAGTAAATCCACAGTTTAACAGTTGTCTTGATTTGAATGTGCCTAATGCTGGAGCACATCTGATCATTTCTGGAAGCTGATGGGCTATATGCACACAGACTTTTAATTTTCAGCCAGGCAGCCCAAGGGCTTCCGGTGAACTGTCTTGCCATTACAAAATCACGTTTAAGATCTGATTTCTTTTAAAACCAGTAATCTTAACTGCCTCTTAGATATATGATATGAAGTGGGTCTCAGATCGGACAAGAAGCACTGCATTAAATTCCATTTCCCCCTGCCATGTCTTTAAAAAATTAGAGTTTAGTTTACCCCAGTATTTTCAATTGGATTTCTGCGCTAGCCTGTTTAGCTTGAAGGCACGGCTAAGGGGAAGGGGTAGATATCGCTTCAAAAGAAGATTTTTCAGGACACTCCACACTCGAAACCAAGGGGTAAGAAAATTTCCCAAAATACACCAGCCACAGCGGCAGCATTGCTGAACACGGAAGTAAGGAGATCCACAAATTAGTATTTTTTTGTCATTATTACGAATTTTTATGACAACAAACACATGTTTTAATATATTCGTAACCGTGTTCATGTTTTACCATCATGCTTTTAAAAAAAGCAAAAAACCCTGCTAAATTTCGCGATCTATAATCCCTTATAATAACTCCTGTACAGCAGTCCCACAACATTTTGACACTTGATGACACTTGAATTCCCTGTCAGTAATGTGTAGTGGCTGAGAATAAGCTGTTTACAGTGTCTGCTATAATGATAATGCTGTTTTTGCGTTTACATAGATGAACATGGCCACTGTGTAAATACACAGTACAGTTACGATCTTATTGCCACATTAGATCGTTATGATAACATAATACATTCATACATAATACATAAATACCAAAAAATAGCACAACTGGAATAACTACAGCAGTCGCTATCATGTGATCTCACATGAAGCATGAGATCGCGATGACATATGATGACATGTGCAGGTGTTGTAGTGGTGTCCCAATTCTTAGGGGTAAATTCTGAAGCGCTTCTCCTTAACCCTCAGTCGTAAGGCCCAAAGGGAATGGCAAGGGGAAGGGGTACAAAAATAGAATTGGGATTAGGCCTTAAAATACTGCTATTTCTTACAGAAATGAGAGCAAGTAAATAAGAGGGAGAAGTCTTTTTTTGTTGTTGGCTTTTGTTGCGTTTAAAACAATAACCGTTGTTTTAAAAGTGTGTTACTAAATAAAAGAATTAAATTTCTTTTATAAAAATGACACACCTGTAACCACTTAATTTTGGCATTTCCGTTTTCACGAAAACAAAAAGGGAGTCAGTCAAACATGTTGGAAGAGAGGCATGCTTTAGCACCAGTTGCAGTCTCTGTAATCTCGTCTAGCGGATTACACAGGGAGCTGTTTTGGTTAATGCTGATAGAGGGTTGTGTTATGGTTCAAGTCGAGATCTTGTAATCTGTTTATCCAATAAGGAAAAGCTGCAAACATGGAGCGGGTGGCTTAAAACTGATTTACTCACAAACCTCAAACCACAAAACCCTACCCTAAAGCAGCCAGATTCAAACCAGAACCACAAAAGCTTACTCTAAGAAAAATGACATATTTAAAGTGAAACCCAGTGATCATTTACTTTCGCTCTACTTGTTTCAAAACTGTTTTGAGTTTCTTGTTTCTGCTGAAAAACTTGTTCTGTTGTTTTTTTTTTCTCCAAAAAATAGTGTACATTGCTCAATATAATATTGAACTGTTCAGTATGACCTCCATGGTTCAATATCTATATGGACATTTTTGGTTTTGTTGTTATATAAAAAAGTGTATTTTGCATGTTCATATTACATTTTTACTCTCTAAAGTGGCTCGGTGCATGTTAGAATGTATGAAATCCATGTGCTGAAACTCCTCGCAAGTAAAAGTGTTAAATTAAACATCTTATTCCTGCTCTCAGTGTTTTTCATAATAATTCAAACAAAAGCTTATAATGAAGCCATATTGGATAGCTCTATAGCTTAATAATGGTAAACTTTTGTTTAATGTATACAGTGAAGATTACATACAGTATGCAGTGTTATATTTGATTATATTATTTAGTTTATGTAACTAAAAACTAGTTTTCGATATCTGAAAAGCCTTAAAACACTGTTTATTCAGTAGTATATTTGCCATATTGTATTTTATTAGACTTTTAGACTTTTGATTTTTTAATCGAACCTACAGTACACTCACCGGCCACTTTATTAGATACAGCTTACTAGTACTGGGTTGGACCCCCTTTTTTTTCAGAACTGCCTTAATCCTTCGTGGCATAGATTCAACAAGGAACTGGAAATATTCCTCAAAGATTTTGGTCCATATTGGCGCATTATCCTGCTGGAAGTAGCCATCAAAAAATGGTTACACTGTGCTCATAAAGGGATTCACATGGTCAGCAACAATACTCAGGTAGGCTGTGACGTTAACACAATACTCAACTGGTACTAATGGACCCAAAGTGTGCCAAGACAATATCCCCCACACCATTACACCACCACCACCACCAGCCTGAACCGCTGATACAAGGTGGGATGGATCCATGCTTTCATGTTGCTGATGCCATATTCTGACCCTACCATCCGAACGTCGGAGCAGAAATAGAGACTCATCAGACCGGCACTGTTTTTTCAATCTTCTATTGTCTAATTTTGGTGAGCCTGTGCCAATTGTAGCCTCAGTTTCCTGTTCTTAGCAGACAGGAGTGGCACCCTGTGTTGTCTTCTGCTGCTGTAGCCCATCCGCCTCAAGGTTGGATGTGTTGTCTGTTCAGAGATGCTCTTCTGCATACCTCTGTTGTAACGAGTGATTATTAGAGTTACTGTTACCTTGCTCTATCAGCTTCAACCAGTCTGGCCATTCTCCTCTGACTTCTGGCATCAACAAGGCATTTACGCTCACAGAACTGCTGCTCACTGGACATTTTCTCTTTTTCGGACTCTAGATATGGTTGTGCGTGAAAATCACAGATCAGCAGTTTCTGAAATATCCAGACCAGCCTGTCTAGCACCAACAACAATGCTACGTTCAAAGCCACTTAAATCACCTTTCTTCCCTATTCTGATGGTTTAAACTGCAGCAGTTTGCCTTGAACATGTCTACATGCCTAAATGCATTGAGTTGCTGCCATGTGATTGGCTTAGAAATTTGCATTAACAAGCAGTTGGACAGGTGTACCTAATAAAGTGACCAGTGAGTGTATATACCGAACTATACCAAAACTGCGACCCTAAACTGTATCTGTACTAGACACTTACTTTTTCCTGCTATGGATGTCAACTGATTTCAACATTTCTTAAAATATCTTCTTCTGTGTTCAACGAAAAAAAAGAAATTTCGAAAGCTTTGAAACCCCTTAATGGTTAGTAAACCATGAGTAAATCATCAACTATCTCTTTAACATTGTTTGTTTCGGATTTCAGCTCCAGCGCTGGATGATGAAGTTGTGCAACCCGAGAAAGCAGTTATGATGAATCCCATGATAATGATGAGAACACCCAAGGCCAATCCGACAAACAGCTCGAAACATGTAGAGACAATGGAGCGGCGCTCTCTGGAAAGACACATGACAGAAGTAAACTGTTTGCAAACATTACTTAATTTCGAGTGAGTTTACATCTGCGCCCTGACACGGTGATAAATGATAGCGCATTCCGTGCATTCGTACGATTACATCTGCGTTCCATATCATGTAGCGTGCGTAAACACACAAGCAGACACTTCAGCATGCCTCGCAAAGCACACAAGCTATCAATCACCCAGCGCGACCCACATAACATTTTTTTCTGAATTCAGCAAACGAAATTATATACTATTTGAGAAGAAAAGCTGTTCATGCATATAGCGTTTTTGGCCCCCTGAGGAGACTGCAAAAGCCATTAGAGAGACGCGTGGAGCTTCCAAGAAACACAAACAGTAGCGTATGTGTCCGTGGCAGAGCCCTATCAGATCCACCCAGGGGCTTTTATGTGCGATACTCGAGCTGCCTGCATTTCCACACTGTGGCAAAGACAACAAGTAGCGGAGAGGCTGCCGGTGGAGGCAGATGCACATCTACACATCTGACATATAGAGCAGAGATTAGCCCAAGAGGGTACCTGCCTCCAACAACCACAATACGGGCGTTGGGAATGGCATTTGTGCAAGCTCCTGTCATCGTCCAACAATAAACTATGAGCACTTTTAGAATGTAAACTCTTTGAAGTGTGTATCAATCAATCAATTAATCAACCTTTATTTATATAGCACCTTACTACAACCAAGGTTGACCAAAGTGCCTTACACCATTAAAAACCAATTATACGCTAACTGACAAAAGTCTGGTCGCCTATCCAAGTTTTAGGAACAACAAACAATAACTTGACTTCTAGATGATCATTTGGTATCAGAAGCGCCTTATATGAAAGGCAAAGGCCTCTAGATTATGCTTTATTTACCAAAATAAAATATGATCATGCCTTGATTTTTAATTATTTAATTAGGACAGTAAGGTCTGACTTTGCTTAGACAAAAGTCTTGTCACTTGACAGAAATAATGTACAGTATAGAATATAAAGTCATAGTGCAGTGGAAATAGAATTATTATTGTGTACGACTCCCATGAGCTTGGAGGACTGTGTTCTTGCAGGACTTCAAGAGTTTATCAAGATTCTTTGGATTCATCTTCAATGCCTCTTCCTTCATCTTGCCCCAGACATGCTCAATAATGTTCATGTTCTGGTGACTGGGCTGGCCAATCCTCGAGCATTTTGACCTTCTTTGCTTTCAGGAATTTTGAAGTGGAGGCTGAAGTATGAGGAGCGCTATCCTGCTGAAGATTTTGCCCTCTCTTGTGGTTTGTAATGTAATGGGCAGCACAAATGTCTTAAAACATTTATATATAAAATCACCTATACAGTTGAAGTCAAACTTATTAGCCCCCCTGAATTATTTGCCCTTGTTTATTTTTCCCCCAATTTCTTTTTAGCGAAGAGATTTTTTTCAACACATTTCTAAACATAATAGTTTTAATAACTCATTTCTAATAACTGATTTATTTTATCTTTACCATAATGACAGTAAATAATATTTGACTAGATATTTTCAAGACACTTCTATACAGCTTAAAGTGATATTTAAAGGCTTAACTAGGTTAATAAGGTTAATTAGGCAGATTAGGGTAATTAGGCAAGTTATTGTATAACGATGGTTTGTTCTGTGGACAGACGAAGGAAAAATAGCTTAAAGGGGCTAATAATATTGACCTTAAAATGGTTAATAAAAAAATTCAAAACTTCTTTTATTCTTGCCGAAATAAAACAAATAAGACTTTCTCCAGAAGAAAAAATATTATCAGACATACTGTGAAAATGTCCTTGCTCTGTTAAACATCATTTGGGAAATATTTAAAAAAGGAAAAAAAATTCAAAGGGGGGGTTAATAATTCTGACTTCAACTTCATATCAAATCACAGCTTATGCTAAATCGTGATTCCCATTTATTGTACAGCCCTATGAAAGTATGTGGATATTTACCAATAACTCATTAAACGAAATTTGCAAATGTCATTTTGATGACTCCACCTCGTTACTTATTGATCAACTCATTAGATTGCGAATGACTCTGTACTGCAGATCCGTTATTTACATTAACTAATATATAAAACAGGATTTAAAAAGAGTAAAATAAAGGGCTTTTTTTTGTCTGTACCAGCACTGATAAAAGCCTAGAAGCTAATCTGCCTAAAACTTGGCAAATAAGCTGATGAAACACCCAAGCAAACAGCACAATGGAGTGCCGAAAGAGGTCAGATAGACTGGTGACAGATGAACTGTTGTGCTTCTTGCCTAAACACTTCAAAAGCTGATCTCCACTTTAAACCATGAATGTTTCCAAAATAAATGAGGACACTAGGGTTTCAGGAACACACTCCCTCGAAGGCTCCATGGAAAGCGTGACCAGGAACCAAAGCCTCAATTGAAAGGAAAGGGTTGGTGTGAGAACGGGAAGGTCAGGAGGTGATCAGGGTCGAAACTATTCGCGCAGACATGGTCACAGAGGCTCCGGTTTGCACTTCCGCCCCTCGTTACAACCCACAAAATCTTTGTCTTGCATCCTAGCAACTCTGTATATTCCGGATGCATGCATACAAGCTCGTTTAGTCAGACCAAGTGGTGTTCACGGAGTTCACTGATCTCTGATAGCTGAAACTATCGGAGAACAGACTCGCTTGTAATTCAGTCCATCTGATGTTCAGCCGAGATCCTTCCATTACTCAGGCTTGTTGTCATTCTATTGTTTTTCCTCTAATGCTAACACGCGCATTTGATGTTGTAACAATTAACAACCTCATTGTTTGTGAAAAGAACATCTCTCCAGACACAGGATGCAAAGTACAGGGTACACGTCCAATAAGAGTAAACAGTAATTAGTCTGCTATGCTTTACCTGATATTTGATATGTAAGGAAACACAGATGCAAAGTTCCAGAAAGAGTCTAAATGAGTAAAAAAACAACAATAGATTGCTCTCTGTTTCTCTGAGCAACCGATGGCCTTGCACGACTCAACTCTTTGTTTGCTGTCTGTAGTTCCCAACGTGAGAGTAATTACCCTCCGCTTTCCTTATGACCTCGTACAGAAGAACAGGAAGAGGGAAGAACACGGTGGTCACGTTCCTGTTCCCAAGATCTCCAGTTGTTCACTCACCCTCAATGAGCAAGGTTATTATCGTTAACTATAGAAAAAACATTTTTTTTAAGGGATAGTTAGCCGAAAAAGAAAATTCTGTAATTATTTACTCATCCTTCACTTGTTCCAAACCTATTTGAGTTTCTTTCTTCCGTTGAACTCAAAAGAAGAAATACTGGAGAATTTTCGGGGGAAAAAAACAGTAAGTGATTGATAGTTTTGGGTGTCTTCTGCTGCTTTTTCCCCAACAAGCTTCAGAATATCTTTTTTTCTGTTAAACAGAAGAAAGAAATTCATCAAACTTTAGAACAGTTTAAGTGTGAGGAAATGATGAAGAAATACAATTTTTTTGGGGGTCAACTATCCCTTTAATTGAAATTTTAAGTATGAATAATGCCAAGTTCAGACTGCTTGATTTTCAAAGTAGTCACGTCACAAATGTTTTCACACTGCATGACTATCTGGGGTAGCATTTTGTAGGTGTTGTGTTTTAAAAGATGGATCGGTGAAAGGGGGTTTCACACTGCATGACTTTACAATACAAAGAATCCATGGCAATTTTGTCTCAATCCTGGAACTGGCGGTATCCCGAGCTGATGCTGTGGTCGTCATGAAGGAGTGGAGTGCATGAGACAAAAGAGTCCCCGCATTGATCCTGTGGGCCAGCCGGTGCCCTACTTACACCTGCAGCTTCTCTATCTTCTCCAGCCTCCGGCGCCTAAACTGCAGCTCCACACAGGAAGTTTGGCCAGAAGAATAATGGTCATGCCCAACAGAGCCTAGTCTTTCTTAAGGTTTTTTTTTCCCTTCACTTCATCAATTGGTGAAGGTTTTTTTTTTCTCTCTCCACTGTTGCCACTGGCTTGCTCGGATAGGGACTTGTGGAGCTGCGCTTTGGTGGATTTAAACTCTGAAATCTGGACTTCACTAGAACTATGTTAAGCTGCTTTGACACAATCTATATTGTGAAAAGCGCTAGAGAAATAAACATGAATTGAACTGAATAAAAATTTACTTATTTTGCTCACCTGACTTTGAAGTGAATTAGCAATTTCTCTCAAACTTTTTTCTTTTTTGACCCGGTGGTGGCATTGCTCAGATGACACGTCAACCAGACACGGGTGCTCCTGCCAAATTTCCACTAGTTTTTCCTCCATTTCTTGGGTCCAAATGGACCGAAAAGAAGTCTTTTTAACTTCTTCAATCTCCCACTGGCCTGCAGATACCCATACTAGTTGATTTTGCTCTCTCATTGGCTGTAGGTAGTTGCCAACAGTATTTTCAATCAGAACACATTTCACAGGGCATGATTTTGGATCACCAACAGGTCCAGATATTTAGCATTCCAAATATCTCATGGGTGTCAGCGACTCGTCAATTCTTTTAGATTGCGTCTTTGATAATTCACACTGTGTGATTGTCACTCACGTGAATGAGCAAAGATTTGCCTGTGATTTCAGGCATTTTTCTGCAATTTCTCAAAACCTGTCAGCGAGTAAAAAAAAAAAATAAAAATCGGGGCTAAAGAGCATAAGAGATACAGATTCAAACAAACATATGAAAATGAAAAGTTTAGAAAAACTTTTATAAAATTTAGGCTTCTCTCCTAAATATAGAAATGTATACTCTGCATACCGGATGATAGTTCAATTTTACATTCCTCACTGCTGTGTGACGTCATTTGACCAGGTTTTAAGTTTGGGGAGTAAACAATTGTTCTGGTCAGTACAAGTTTTTTGTGTTTTATTTTTATTTTGTTTTGTTTATTTAATTGCTTTTTTACTTTAAAATATGTAAATATATGCGAGGCGGTCAATAATTGTTACAATCATTTTGGATTGTTGTTTACTTTTCTCTTTCCAAGTTAAAATGTACATTAGTATTCCAAAATGAGGGTGGCACAGTGGCTCAGTGGTTAGCACTGTCAAGCAAAAAGGTTGCTGGTTCGAGTCCCAGTTAGACCAGTTGGCATTTCTATGTGGAGTTTACATGTTCTCCACTGTGTTCAAGTGGGTTCCCTCCGGGTGCTCTGGTTTCCCCCACAGTCCAAAGACATGCACTATAGGTGAATTGGCTAAGATAAATTGGTCTTAGTATGTGTGTTAATTAGTGTATGGGTGTTTTCCAGTATTGGGTTACGGCTGGAAGGTCATCTGCTGTGTAAAACATTTGCTGGAATAGTTGGTGGTTCAGTCCGCTGTGGTGACCCCTGATAAATACGGGACTGAGTCGAAGTAAAATGAATGAATATATGTTTTTAAAAAAATTTATTCATACAATGAAAGCGAATAGAGTCCAAAAATGACAAACAGCACTATAACAACACCTTAAAAAGTAGTTCAATGACTCACATTTCAAACTAAACATGATTGAGAACTATGCCAGAGGGAAGGATTTTTAGCCAATAATGACTTCAAATTCTGGGCTGTTGCTCATACAGTGATTCTACAGGGCTTAAAAAAGACTGATAGCGCATGACTCATTTTCTGCAAACCTTTTACAGTGCAGTTTTGGACCTTGAAAGTCACTGGTCACCATTTGACAGAAGAAACTAAAGTGATTTGGCTCAACTTGTATATGAGTACATGATGACAGATGAGTGAACTTTTCATCCGAGTATGACACTTCTCAAACTGCTGCTTCTATTTGCACACACAGCACCTCAGGGCATGTTATAATGTCAAACCATGCCTGTTATGAGGTCACAGTGTTGTAGAGACGCATTAGCAATATCTTGGTTTATATTCAGAGCTTACTGTACACTCATTTTTATCCATTTGTTTTTATCCATACCAGGGTATATACACAAATTAGAGAGAAAAATTTAATACATTTTCAAGACCTTTTTAAGACTTTATTCATACATTTTAAAGCTCATCTCCCCTTTAGGTTTCCCCGTTAACATTGGCGACATTTTAACTTACAGTATGTTTACTAAATACTGATTGTACTTTCATTGATTTAAGCCAATGCAATTATTACAAGAAACTTCTAAAGGCCTTTCTAAAGGATCTTTTCTGTTATTTATATGAGGGCAAAAAAGCACTTTGAATTGCCACTGTGTAGGAAACGTGCTATATACATAAACTTGCCTTGCCTTATACAGCGTCAATGTTGTAATGTAATTAAAATACAATCAGATAAATAGACTTAAGCGTTCATTTAGATGTTCAAGTGTAAAACGGGATGAAAGATCGTGTTAACGCTAGCATCATCATAAATAGCAGCAGGATAGTGCTGAATCTCCAATGAAAATACCAGGATAAAATAAATGTGGTGGGGAAAAATGTAATTTGCGGTGCTTCTTGTCCGGTCTGAGACCCACTTTATATCGTATATCAATCGGGGAGTGAAGATTATTAATTTTTTTTAAAAATCAGATCCTAAACATGGCGATTTTGTAGGCAAGACAGTTCACCAGGGGCACTTGGGCTGGCTGACAGACTGAAAATTAATAGTCCCCATAATAATTAATATACCCCATTGCGTAATCATCACTGACCAATAGCAGCTCAAAAATGTTTAAGACCAAAACAAACTCCCCAAAAAGTTTGCTTTGGTGAGCTGTTTCAAACTGCCGAAACACTCAAAAAGTTCTTAGTTTTGGCCAGATTTTGTTCAAAATAACCCAATATCAGTACTTTTTCGATTTAGTTTGAAGCATATTGGTGGTTTAAATAAGCAACAATACAGCAGATGACTTACTCTTCTTGCCAGACCCAGGGCGATATAGCACTTCTCTCCGGGATCCACAATCTCTACTTCAAAATAGTGACTTCTGGTGGTGAGGGGCTGCCGGGCCTGAGCAAGACCCACGTCCATCAGGCTCTTCCCTTTCCCAACATATTCCAGAAGCTGCGGCAAAAACATCATAGACTTGATCAGAACTCATTCAGAAAAATGATCAGATGAACACTAATGTGAACACTATTCACTGTTTCAAAGGGTGGTCTTGAGTGAAATGAACATCATACAAAAAACACTGAAGTAATTTGCAGCTCATGACATATGAATAATTCAGATTGAGTATTAATGCATTTAGTTTGTTTCTGATGACAAAGTTTCTACATGATTTCCATTTGATAATTCCTTGCATTTCCAGATTACAATTTCCAGACTTCTCTACAGATTATTCAGATCATTATTAAATGTCAATGAATGGATTTAAATTCAACTGCTATCAAGTACTAGTATGTAACCATATGGAGTCAGAATCTCTATGCATGTAATTAAGTTGCCTAATAATAATTGTAGCTCTAGCTCATCCATTTTATTCCTGCAGATAGCCCTCTGTGAAAGTTCATCTGCTTTCTAGACTATAAGCTAAACATAACTACCATGATTTAAAGACTAGACTGAGATCCAATGCAATTGTTTGGCAGAGCTGTTAGCCTGCTCCTCCAAACAACATATAAAATTAAGACATTTGTTATTATTTAGACATTTGTTATTATTTATACATTTGTTATTATTTATACATTTGTTATTATTTAGACATTTGTTATAATTTTTTTAGTAAACTTGGAACAAGAGTCTGGAAACATGAATAGATGTCTATACTCTGCAACATTTTTTCCATACTTTACTCCAATAAAATTTCATACTTTGTAGAAAGCCTGTGACATGCTGAAAGTTCTCGAACTCAAGTATGGGCCACACTAGGGCTTCACAATATATCGTTTCAGTATCAATACCGCAATGCGATCATTCACAATAGTCACATTGCAAGATATGCAATGTTGAGACTGTATAATAATGTATTGTTTGCATGTGTTTATAAGGGCTGTGACTGTATGAGGATTTTTAAAGCATTTAAGCATAAGAAATAGTTAGTAACTTTAGTAAAAATTAATTTTATTGAATTATTTTAATAATCATTATTAAATTATAATACCAAAATACTGTTAGACAATGGTACAACACTGTTTAAAGAGTTCACAATTCTATTTTTGTACCCCTACCCCTTCCCCTTGGCCCTTACAACCAAGGGTTAAGGGGAAGGGCTTCAAAATTGACCACTAAGAATTGGGACAGCACTACAGCACCTGCACACATCATCATATGTCATCGCGATCTCATGCTTCATGTGAGATCAGACGATGGCGACTGCTGTAGTTATTACAGGTGTGCTATTTTTGGTATTTATCTTCAGGAAATCACTGAAGGCATATATTATGTTATCATAACGATCTAATGTGGCAATAAGATCGTAACTGTAGTGTGTATTTACACAGTGGCCATATTCATCTATGTAAACACATGAAAACAACAATAACATTATGGCAGACACTGTAAACGGCTCATTTTCAGTTACTAGACATTACTGACAGGGTATTTGAGTGTCATCAAGTGTCAGAATGTTGTGCGACTGCTGAACAGAATTATTAGGGATTATAGATTTTCAAAGATTTTCAAAAAGCATGACTGTAAAACATGAACGCGGTTATGAATATATTAAAACGTATTTGTTTGTCATAAAAATTCATAATAATGACAAAAAAAAAAAACAAATTTGTGGATCTCCTTACTTCTGGGTGTAACTAACTGCCGTTGTGGCTGGTGTATTCTGGTACATTTTCTTGCCCCTTGGTTTCAAGTGTGGTCATTAAAAATCTTCGTTTGAAGGGCCCTACGCCTTCAAGCTAAAGAGAATTGGGAAACCCTTACCCCTTGGCGTGCACGTGCAAAACAAGGGGTAGAGGTAAGGGGAAGGGCTAAGGGGTAGAATTGGGATTGGGCCTTATTGCAGGTTTGGCATGTTGCCCTGAAAGAGAACCCTAAGCTCGAAGATAACTGAGCCCAGGGCTCCCGCCTAGTCATTTAGCATAAAGGAGGTACAAGATCGCGTAGGTCTCAAGAGCTCCCCCTGGTAAAGGAGGAAAATGAGGAGATGGACGAGTGGATTCTTCCGAAATGAAGATGGTCTGAAATGAAGGGGACGTAAGGTGAAAATGGGCTTTTTATTGTAGGCTTGGATTAATCTGATGGGTTTATTGATGATTACAGATGAGAGACCAGACGCGATCAATCAATCATCTCATGTGCTCCTCTCAAAATTAGTTTATAAAACCAAAATTCATCCTGCCATGGCTACATTACAGCTTCTCATTCAAAACATTCAGTCATTGTTGTTGTTTTTTTAATAGCGGATTATAATTGCACCAAAATGTATTAAAAGGGTAGTGAATTATAACAGAGCAAACTTTGCTGTAATCGTAGTAGTGCTGTGTATTATTTGTTTAACCTTTTAAGGTGACATGCTGACTGACTGACTGACTGACTGATACGTGAAGCCAGCAAACACCACGTAGCTTTCAGTTGAGATGAACACGGTTTCCATAATTATACTTTATTTATAGATGAATATCTATGGTTCTGCATACAATGACTTTATCTTGTTGGAGTTTACAGCCATTTCACTTTAGGACGCATTAATGCCGTTCTGTAGGTCTATTGGAGACGCTCATAAATAATTCTAGCAAATCTAATACATGTTGGAGACATACTCATTACATAAACGCACTAAATCCCACTTCAGCAGCGTTTATTAGAGAGCGCACAAGAAAATCTGCGCTTGAGCAGTAGATATTTGAGAATGCGCGAGAAGTTTTGTGCATGAACAGATTAAATTGTGATGCAAGCAAAGAGATTCGAATTTACATAAACGCCATCTCGACTTGTAATACTGCACTTACGACATTTATTATTAAAATAACGCCATAGGTAGTTGGTAGATCTGTGTAAAAGGCCTGCTAACACAGTTGGAAAAAATCCTAAAGGAAACACTGCTGTATCTATCTATCTACTCTATGTAATTTGTTTATTACATTTTATGCAGATGCACATTCCTACAGAATCATACCAAATAACTCTAAAATTATAAATTCTTTTCAAAAAGAGATATTCCAAGTCATCTGGTGAAATTGTATTGATATCATATATCTCACAGACTAACAAAATATTGCAATGTTAGATTTTTCCAATCTTGTGTAGTCCTAGACCACCCCATCAAACTTAGTGTAACAGCACCTAGAGGGTAACCGTCATAAATCAGACATATCTACAAACCAGTCTTCCTGGCAGTGAGAAGGTTTGGGATATTGGATCTGTTGCGCCGCAAACACACCTGGCTAAAATTCAGCTTTTCAAGCAGAGGAAGATAAGAATTTATGCCAAGCTATCAAGTTTCATGTTTATATGTAAGTTTAAATACCTTTGAAAAGGCTTTTTAACAAAAATGATTTAGCAATGACACTAAAGAGGCTGCATGTAAGATTTGTCATGTACAGATCTTTTTTTGTGATTTGCCAATATGCAAACAGCTTGAAATAAAAACAAATAACAAGATAGCACTTTCAGCAACCTCCCAGGCTGTCTATGATTGTCAATAAAGAATCCTAAAAAAAAATCCTTAAGATGCAAAAATATTATCAACATTGATCATATTACATGTTTTTAAAGATAAGCTCACAGTTGGGTGCGGGATTTTTACAATCCTTAATGCTTGTAGCTTGTCAGACATGTCATGAACATGACTTCCATGCTAATTTTGACAAAGCATGCCTCGATAATAAATTTAATAATCTTTAATTAATTAAATTAATAATGGAATTTTTGTATTGGTTTGAAATTGTTGCTCTGATTGCATGATCAGTCTTGGAGCTTCTATTGGTTCTTGGTTTGACAAGATCAAGACTTGAAAGATCAAGTCACACAGCAGGAAAGAGTCTGAAATCTTTGGAAAATTTGATTACAACAACCTCTAAGCGGCTGTCAGAAAACATCAAACCAACGATCAAAAACCACACATTTCAGCATAGGATTTAAGAAATCTTTTAGGATTTGCCAAAATTGCCTCAGATGACCAAATCATGACTGAAATCGCAGCATGAGCAGGGCTTTTAACAGAAAATCGTGCTTATAATCATGATTTTTGAAGTATCATTTGACACTGAAAACTGAAAAAATGATGCTAAAAATTCAGCTTTTCCATCACAGGAATAAAAATTAATTAGTATTTGCAATCAAATAAATGTACAACTTTTGAACAGCAAATGTATGAATTTATCAGGAAAAACACTGAATGATGGCTTCGAGCTCTAGGCAGTAAGGAGAAGTATATTTACAATAACAATTGACATGAAATCAGATCAAGTATGGGCAAACCCGAATACAGAAAAATGATGACACATCTTTTGATTGACTTTTTCCATCTGGTGTTTAAGGAGACATGTTATATGATCATCAGTGAAGGTTGACCTGTCTACAGTAAGTTCATGGAGTAGCAAGGGTTGGGCTTGGTCTTTCAGTTACAGACATGTGGGTGATATTGACAGCCCCACCCAGCCTTACAAATGAAAAGAAGAATTCACCAATGGAACCATTTTGAAATGGCAAGAGGTCAAGTTTCTGTCAAACATTTCATTCAACAGTAGCAGAAATCTGATATTAGGAAAAACAAATAAAAAAGATTTCCTCAGTTTGAAAGTCTGTTTAGATGCAGATTAAGAGATTTAATTAGGATTTAAGGAGAAACTACTGTTTTCCATGGACTCTAAAACTAGTGATCTCTCAAGCATTCAATTCAAAAGGTCAAAATCTTCTACAATGTAAATTTATTCATGTTGTCCCAACACAAATGTAAAACTTAACAAATGTAAGTGGACTGAAGATAAAATTGTTCAACTTAAAGAGCAATTTTTCCATTTTAGACATTTTCATTGTGATCACAATGCTTGCACTATTTTTATATTTACATATTTTTATATATTATAGCCATATCACCCTGCAGCCCACGACGGGTTACTCGTTACTCGGTTTGGAAGAACATGATGGTGATTAATTAATAACATGATTTCCATTTCTGAGTGAATGAACACTTTAAAAACTAACGTTGTGCTTCTCTTGACAGCACATATCTATAACGCCTAAAAAAATGCTACTGCTCTAACACCGCTTCCGGCTCCATGGCTTTGTGAGCAAAGCTTCTAAATTCACGACACATCATCGTGATTACTTTCAGATTTCTACTGGTTGCCATTAATTACTCAGAAATTTCCATGTGCAAGGGCAGAATCATTTATTAGTGCAATGGAAAAATTTCTCCAATGCCATCCACAATAACCTCTGGTATCCTTGTTTACAGTTTAACGGTACATGACTGCAGGTCAGACGGAGACTGGCAGGGGGCCTCATGCAACCACATGCTGATCATGACCACACTTCTTCTTCAAAAAATGTCAAAACTGTGCGTGCAAAATCAAATGCAGCTAAATGGACATGTACAGATTGCTGTCAGTTGTCCAAGAATATCCCCCACTGACATCAAAACAACTACAGAAAGAAAGATGCTTGACCCTGCAAACAATCAGCCATCGCTTTGATCAATCCAACTAAACTGATCAGTATTCAATATGCAAAAATGTCCATTTCTTAAACAGAAGACCTTCTCTTTTTATTTCCTGAGGCTGTACCCACCAAGGGTCTGATATTCATTCATTCATTGCTATTAAAGGAACACTTCATTTTGGGGGGTTAAAAGCTAATTTTACAACTCTCCTAGAGTTTTATCCATTTTGAATCCATTCAACTCATCTCAGGGTCAAATGAGAAGACTTTTAGTTTAATTTAGCACAATTCATTGAATTAGATTGGACCATTAGCATCTGATTAGACCATTAGTATAAAAAAGCTTTGATAACTGTCCTATTTAAAGTTTGGCTATTACATCATGCGTTAAGGCAGACAGAAAAGGAAAAGTTTCTATATTCTAGACCAATATGGCTACAAACTAAACTTTTGTGAATTCTTTGAGATGCTAACGGTCTAATCCAATACAATGAATTATGCTAAGCTAAGCTAAACGTGCAGACGCCAGACCTGAAGATGGGCTGAATGAATTCAATAACAATAAAACTCAACTATGTAACTCTAGGAGCCTTAATTGAGCCTTTCCTCCCCAAAAATGGTGTGTGCAATGCAAAGTGGTTCAACATAAACCTCTTTCATGCCAGGACAGTTGCCTGCTCATTTGAGGATGGAGGCAAAATTGCACCTAGTCACACCTTCCTGCCTCCTTGATGCTGAGTAATGGGAAGGCTGTCTACTTTTATACCACTCCTAAGGCTTTTAACAGCTCCCAGCATGCACGGATGACAGCGCTGACAGATCCAACATGCTCTCGAACGTCACCATCCCCAGATCTACGTGGAGGCGGCAGCTTGTTTTGTTGACCCGCTGCCCCGGCAACACGTCCAATATTGCGGGCAAAACTTCCTATTAGCGTTGGACACAAAAACGGAGACGCCCACAAGTGAAGTAGCTGAGATGTTTGTCTCGTTCATCACACGTCTTCAGCCCTTTAAAACAGTCTATGATTTGACAGCCTCAAATAATGTTGTTAAAAGTTGGCTGTCGGATAGCAGTTACGGGCTGTCGAAATGTAATTTAACCTTAATTCAACTAGTTCTTCAGAATGTGTTAAGTCAAACTTGCCATTCAGCTGCTTGTCTAATTGACACAACATTATAATAAAAGCCTCAACATGCAGACTACGTTCTGCGGAGCGCTGGGAATTCCTGTCACTTTCCAAGACGGTCTTAAAAAGCAAAACAAAATTATTTCAAATGATCTATGACAGAAAAGTACTTTTGTATGTTTATATGTTTACATCATGTCATCCCAGTAAAATTCTTATTCTTGGACAAGATGTGGCAAGTATATCCCCATCCCTTTTTTTACCTGAGTAAAGAGGTAATGAGATACTTGAAGTACATTTTTATATGGGTTTGAATAATATTTATAATATATAAAATACAATACATTATATATATATATACATATATAAAATACAATACATATATATATATATATATATATACATATACATATATATATATATATATAAATAAATAAAATAATCATAATATTGTTCAATCAAAAAAGTGAAATTGGTTTATTTCGAGATAAAGGCAAAAAAAATATATATAACAAAAAAAAAATGAACTTAAGGATCAAAAATAAATTATATATATATATATATATATGAGAGCAATATCACACGAGTAGCAGTGCGAGGCATGCGTAAGTGTCCCACCAGTGCTGATATACAGCCATATCGCACTGCTACGAGTGTGATATTGTGTTTATACAACAGTTCGACACAATATTTATATAGATAAGTAAAATATTATGGGCCAGTCTATGTATTTCATATAACTGCTGATCTACTGGGATTATCACGCTCAACCATCTCTAGGGTTTACAGAGAATTGTCAGATAAAGAGAAAATATCCAGTGAGCGGCAGTTCTGTGGGCACAAATGCCTTGTTGATGCCAGAGGAGAATGGCCAGACCAGTTCGAGCTGATAGAAAGTAACTCAAATAACCACTTGTTACAACCAAGGTATGTAGAAGAGCATCTCTGAATACACAACACAACACATCCAACCTTGAGACCACACCGGGTGCCACTCCTGTCCTGCATTTCGTTGCCCCTGCATTTCGTTGCCTTGTACTTGTACATGTGTGATGACAATAAATTGAATCTAATCTAATCTAATCTAATAACAGGAAACTGAGGCTACAATTCACACATGCTCACCAAAATTGGAAAAACAGAAGATTGGAAAAACATTGCCTGGTCTGATGAGTCTCGATTTCTGCTGCGACAGTCAGAATTTGGCATCAACAACAAGAAAGCATGGATCTATCCTGTCTCGTAACAACGGTTCAGGCTGGTGGTGGTAGTGTAATGGTGTTGGAGATATTTTCTTGGCACACTTTGGGCCCATTAGTACCAATTGAGCATCGTGTCAACACCACAGCCTACCTGAGTATTGTTGCTGAGCATGTCCATCTCTTTAAGACCACAGTGTACCCATCTTCTGATGGCTACTTCCAGCAGAATAATGCACCATGTCATAAATTGTGAATCATCCCAAACTGGTTTCTTGAACATGACAATAGCCCCTGGAAAGAGCGCGTTCACGCTTAGAACGTGCTGACGTGAGATGTCTACTTTAGCCAATCAGAACACTCAGACGCATTCACGTCCGCACGGTTTATGAAAATAAAAGCCTTTGGATGTTTTTCCAGACACATTTAGCTTCTAGATGTTATTCAGATAACATTTCTATGTTCCTTCCTAACACCAACTGTGTAAAAAATTCAATTGCTTGACGTGTGTGCACGTTAAGGAGCCGGTGAGCGCTGGCACACACACATATTATGTACATCTCGACATGTGAAAGTGTTCCTCCATGTGCTTTCATACAAGTTGTTCACAATACTTATCCATCCACATCATTTGTAATGTAGTCAAGTGTGTAAACATTTAGCTGCGGTTCGCATTTCTGTCTTTGGATGTCTCACAAAGCAGCTGCATGAAGGCTAAAGCTTTAAATAAAAGTAAAACCATCAAGTAAAGGCAGACCCCTTCCATGTTTACGAATACAAGTGCTGCCGTTTACAGGTCATTTCTGGTTAATGTCAGAATTTACCAGTATTTTAGAATAGATGTGTGAATGGTCTTTTCTATAAAAATTTCAGAACGTCCGTGCCTGTGTGAACAGCTATTTAATGAATTTACCGATAAAGTAGTTTCTGAAATTTTCTGGATGTATTCAGGTATCACTGTGTGAAAGGGGCTAATGAGTTCACTGTACTCAAATGGCTTTCTGCCACTTTTTTAAATGATCAACTAGAAGACAAGTTATTATTTGTTGCTCTTACAACTGGGATCGACAACAAGACTTTTTTTCAAGGTAGTGTAGATTTCTTGGCATTGGTCAGAGCCCCCTAATTCCCCAGAGCCCTAAGCGGCTACTTATCTCACTTATTGGTTAAGTCTAGCCCTGTCTCAAACTGTAACCCAACAATTGAGTTTATCCATATTTTAATGAAATCTGCTTTAAAAAACAACAACGTGCAAGTAGCTTGGCTAGATAGTGAGTTCTGTGCGAGCCATGCTTTACACATCACTATAATATAAGGAAAAACCTTGTTTGACCACAAATTTTTGGCCACACACAGTCTACTTTCATATCATCTCCATGAACCGATCACTGGTGCCCAGAAGCTAAAATATCAGATCAGCCACTGTTCAAGCATGTACTGTAAAGATACTCTTAAAAGACGATCACGTACAACACGTACATTCATCTGTCTGGGCGACTTGTTCTCAAGTTAATCATGTCACGTCCACTCTACTACATCTAGCAGCAAGAAAACACGTCAGTCTGGACTGTTTTTAATTGTTTTTCTATGCTAATACACCCTTGATGGATGTCTTTGAACATTTCGACGCGTCTCACTAACACGTTTTTAAGACGCCGAGACAAGCTAAAAAGATTAAGATAATTGCGCTGCTCCTGGCTGTGGACACCAACAAGAGTTTCTAAAGGAGCCTAGATTACGAAGAAGTAGAAAAAAGCTTGCTATTGAAGATATAAGAATACAGTTTGTTACTAGTGTTGTATGATATTATAAAGAAATGACATTACAATATTTAGTTTTTTTTGCGATATACAGTTAAAGTAATAATTATCCGCCCTCCTGTGGATTTATTTTCTTCAAATATTTCCCAAGTAGTCTTTGAGAGAGTAAGGAGTTTAACACAGTATTTCTGATATTTTTTTTTCTTCTGGAGAAAGTCTTATTTGTTTTATTTTGGCTAGAATAAAAATAGGTTCAAAAAACATTTTAAGGTCAATATTATTATGAAGCAATACTTTTTTTGATTGTTTACAGAACAAACCACTATTATACAATGATTTGCCTAATAACCCTAACCTGCCTAATTAACCTAATGAAGCCTTTAAACATCATTTTAAGCTGAATACTAGTATCAGTTATCAGAAGTGAGTTATTAAAACTATTATGACTTCAACTGTATATTGCGGTATCAATGTCATTTCATAAGATGATTTAAATGACTATTAGAAAAGAATTAATTTCACATTGTGATCATTTTTGTTTATAATAAAGCAAAACTAAATCAGAAGCAAAAAAATATATAAATGTAAAATAACTGTAGTGTAATCACATGTAAAATGTGTAGTCACTGTAATAAAAAAATGCAATTAATCTGTGTTAAAGCAATTTGATAATTTGATAATTATGAACAAATGGTTTAAATTATGCTTATATTAGCTTAGAATTTTAAAGTCGCATGTCTTAAAATATACATTTGTTCACTGCAGTAGGGTATAACTTTGTTTGTGTTCTGAACTCATACAGATTCTCTACTGCATATTTGCACACTGCAAAATCGATACTGAAACGATATACTGTGCAGTATATCTTTGTCTACTATATATTCAAGATAGGCTCATATTGAAAATATACCCCTATATACATTTCTGGAGAGCACGAATTATGTAGCCAGAGGTATACATAATTATGGCTGCATTTCGTCTTCAAAACAAACGCAACGGGGAAGTATTTTGGACATTTTTTCGCTGTTACTAGTTTGTCCTGTGGCTCGCCGCGTACATCGGAGAATTTGAGATGCAGAGCGGAGCTGACCGTGATAACAGGGATTCAAGTCCGGCGAAGAACGGTTCCAGTAGTATGCGGGTATAATAAACAATTACATAGCAGGGTGAGAATGTGGTAAAATCTGAAAATGTGATAAAAATCAGGCTGCCACGAGGGCTTTCTTTTTCTGAATTGCTTTTGAAAACACTGTCGGTTGGGTTAAGGGAAGTGGGTGGGCTCTGGTAAATTGGTGCTTTTTAAAAAACTATTGGTTGTGTTGAGAGAAAAAGGAGTGTGGGTCAGTCAGTCAGTCAGTCCAGTCAGTCTCTGGTGGATTTACGTGAGAACAACAGGTGCGAATGGCACTCATGAGAGAAATTTGAGATCTCAAAAAACATACACAGCAGCTTATGGTGGATTTGCGAAAACAAAAACTGCAAAAAAACATACCTCCTAGGACATATTTGGTGCTTTCCAGAAATATATATAGGGGTACGTAATCAGAATGAGCCTGGGTTGTATATATTTGTTACAAGTTATTTTTTGCCCATATAATGAAAGCATAATGTTGTATGGATGTCCATCAAATATTGTTTTAACGTCTGCAGAAAAACTTAAGTAAAACTGTTTTGGAACAAAATGAGTAATTATAATGGAATATGGATATCTATAACAGAAATTGTGGCTTTTATTTAACAAATTACCTGATCACATCAATGTAAGCTTATAAATTTGTTTGACATTTCACCCTGGATTATTAGTGAATCACTCAAAATACATTATATACTGTAGGCATTTCCAAGAAGAACGAGCAATTAAAACACATACCTGTCAGCCAAGCCATAAGTAATGGAACGTCATGTAATATTTATGGCTATGGGTGCAGTATAAGCTACCTGGGCTAGAATAAACAGCTGGATAAAGATTTATAAAGCCTTTATGGTTTGTCTGGATTACTTTCACCATTCATACTTATTTCCAATGACTAGGCATTAGCCAACCATAACAGTGGGTGTTTTAGGTGCACCAAAGTCACGGGTTTAAATTAAAATGTATAGACATGATGGAAAACATAACAATATTAATGTTTCAAAGCAAAAAAGAAAAGATTTAATTTTAGTGTATGCAATAAAATATGTTTTTTTAATCATTCATGTATCTCTGTTTAAAAAAAAAAGAGACTTTGTTGTAAATTAAAATGTTTTCTTGACCTCTATTTCAAAACAATGATATGTAAATACTTGACAATATGTAATGGAGAAATATGTATCCACTGAAATCGTTGGCTTGTAATCAACACTGAGCCCACGTGGATTTATTATTATTATTATTTTCTGATCTTAATGGTGGCTTGGTCTATGGCTTCTTTCATCACCATTTAATAGATTCAATGATCACTACCAGTTAATGCTGCAGGGAAGATGTTGCCCAACCATAATCATTCACTCCTGCCAAAAGGACTGTGACTGATGCTGTTAGACATTATGTGCTAAAAGATTGTTACATACGTAGATGGCTCTGCACATTTCAACACCCTAACCCCACCCCCCCACAAAAAAAGTGGCTGTCGCATTATAGAAGATCGACCACTAGAATTCTTTCAGTTTCCTTTTTGATTAGTTCATGATGAAATGACGCAGGAGTTAAAAATAAACCGATACATACTTGACCTTTCTGACAATTATGGCAATGGTTCTCTGAAAACAGAAAAAATAAATAAATTAACAAAAACTATTCTCCAGAGGATTTTATTCACTGTTAACCAGATTATAAAAACAGTTCCAAACAGGGTCATTGGTGACTGTGTGTATATGTAATTGCAATAATCATAGTAATAACTTAATTGCACTAAGATGTTTACATGACACACAAACTGCTTCACTCATATTTACATGCATTTTCAACTATTCTAATTATTTGCATACCCCTAAAGAAAAATTGCTGTACTTTTCGCGTAATAGGTCATCATTTAAAACTACCAGCATCAAATGCAAATTGCATTTCTAGGGATGTATTTGAAGGTTATTCAGCACAGAACACTGCAATGCTGCTGTAACTGGGTTTGACTTTGCTGCATCTGCTTCTGTGCACCATCTCTGGATAAAGATATGGAACAGAAGCTGCACTATGAGTTGTACTGACAGAGTTTAATGATTCGAATGGAGTGAAAAAAGCATCTAAATAATGTCAAAGAAGTATGTATTTAAATGCACAGTGTTTATGCATGTCCAAGCACATGCTTACATGGGTCAGAGGAATAATATTGCAATTAAGGTGTTTACTTGCCTCTTATTGTGATTTAAACACAGAATGAACTTAGATTACACTGTAAAAACTACATTGCTCATTGGTTGTATACATATTAGCAATTGCATTATCTATTAGGGGTGTAACAGTACACATAAGTCACAGTTTGGTACATACCTCAATTTTGGGGTCACGGTATGATAGGGGTCGGTTTGGTACAACAGCAAAAAGTAACAAATGTGCTCCTCACACATTAGCACTGTGTTTTTTAGACGGTATGTTAAGATGAAACAGTTTCACTTTTACACAGTGGTGTTCATTACTGTCAGTTCCACAGCAGTGGACCAATCAGAAGAATTTGGAGGTGGGGCAAGCGTTGCGAGATTCTGTGTAACAAGTTGGCATGACAACTACGACATGGCAGAATCATTTCTGATCTCTGCATCTCACATTTTCAGACGCAAAGGCACAGTCTTTTTCATATAACAGTGGCTGAACAACCGGACTGACTGTTTCCTTGTGGGAGAGCACGAACCCAACCATAACCCCAAACTGTGACTGTTTAGGACAAATACATATACGGTTACAACCCTACAATCTACATTTACTCTATTCTTCCCCCAGTTAAACAGCCAATTACAATTTTACTATTTATTTTGGGAGAAGTTGATGAATTAATATGTTGTAAATCCAGCAGCTCTAATCTCTCCACTCTCCACTAACATGGCGGTACCCATACCCACCATAGATCAAATAATATGATAATTATAAAGCTGTTGTCAAAGGATGCCTTATACACATTCTGACACATATTTCAAGACTAGAATATCAGACATTTCATAAAATAATTGGGACATGTGTCAATATTTACAGAAAGGGGAAAATATCTTTTCTTTTTTATAGTGAAGGTGATGTTTTTGTCGGTGGATGTGATATTTCTTATGATGAAGATGGTCAAATATGTATATGGAAGTAATATGATTATAGCCCTTTTCACACATATAGACCTTTCCAGAAAATTACAATTTTCCAGAAAGGTCAGTATGTGTGAACAAGCCCTTTTTGAAAATACCGGTAATTTCATTCTGGCAATTTTCCGGAAAAAGAAGTTGTAACATTACCGGTAATTTTCCAGAGTTCTGCTTTGTGTGAACACAGAAAGAAAATTGCCGGAAAGAGCGCGTTTACGCTTAGAACGCGCTGACGTGAGACGTCTACTCCAGCCAATCAGAACATTCAGACACATTTACTTCCGCGCCGTTTATGAAAATAAAAGCCTTTGAATATTTTTTTCCAGACACATTTAGCTGCTATATGTTAGTCAGATGACGCTTCTGTTTCTTCCTAATGCCAACTGTGTAAATAATTATAGATAAAATGCTTATGCTAAGCTGTTGTTTGTTTACCTTCAAGTTCTGCTTCCTTCAGTTGCTTGACACGTGTGCACGTGAAGCAGCCGGTGAGCGCCAGCACACACCCATATCATGTACATCTCGACATGCGAAAGTGTTTCTCTACATGTTTTCATTTCAGTTGTTCACAATACTTATCTATCCACAGAGTTTGTAATGTTGTCAAATGTTTACAAATACATGCGCAGCAGTTTAGAGCTCATTTCTGGTTATTGATGCAAACCATACTATTAAACTTGACACAATGTCATTTTTTAATGTGACCATGGCGATGATTTCAAAATAAACCGTCCCATTAAAAATACAGGTAGGTCAGAGGGAATATTTAAAACCTACATTGAAGGGGTTAAATGAGCAATAAATTGAGAGCAATGACAGCTAAAAACTGCATCAGACCTCTTCCTTTAATTTCAATTGACAACCACATCTTGTTTTTTTATCAAAAAAGGATGCAAACCCAATGGAAATGACATGTTAATCCAGGTTAAGTGCCTCTCCCTGTCACAGATAAGTCATCGTTTCCTTTTTTCTCACAGTCTTAAGTTCCTTTTGAAGGGTAAAGTGATGTTCCATTGCTCTCACACAATGAGTTTCAAACCAAACCATTCAGTTGTGGGAAACAGTTGAACTCGGGCTGACCAAAAAGCTGGTGCATTGATACGGACACAAATGGCTGATCAGATGAACTCCAGTCCAAATGGAAATGAAACTGCATCCAACTGCGCTGTAGGGATGTTACTCGAAAAAAAAAGAAGAGCAGAGCAGGAACAGATGTCCCTGGTAGCTTATTCAAGATGCAACTATGAAACACGTCTGACAGCGGTTACTGTTACAGTAATACAGTAAAAGAGGCCATAATGATAATGAATAATGAATTCCCGTCCAGACTTAATTGTGCAAGTGCGGCTCCAAAAGCCAAACCAGAATTAACCATGCCGCAGTCACAAATACAGCGCCAGGAGGCTTGAGGACTGTCATGTGTACAACAGTAAAGTCTAAATCATTTCTCCGACGGGGGACGAGGGACTGTACAGTAATGGGTTGAACCATTTGAGTCACCCTGTCAGTTTCAGACACTCAGCAACATTGCCAGGCCTGATGAAACCACAAACACTCTGAGCTCAAGTGTTTTTTAAAAAAAAAAAAGTTTCTCAAAGACAAAGGAGGCCAAAGAGGCTGAGGCCATAAATTTCCGCTGTGAAGCCAGCATTCTCAGACGTTATCACTTCCAACCAGCTCATAAGCATGTGCGTGTGTGAGTCAGTCTGAGTGCCTGCATGAGGCTGGATGTGAGAATGTGCATGCAAGCATTGGTGTGGATGTGTATGTGTGCATGCTGGGTAAAGCGAGCAGTAGTCCTGGTTGCTGTCTGGCAGTCGCAGAGCCGTAGGGAGATTAGTCGTCGAGCGGCAGCTCTGCTGTAGTAACAGCTAAACTGATCTCTGTCATGCATTCGCATAGAACCGCACGTACACATCGGCGCCAGCCAAACGCCTCATAACACAAACACACACATACATACATAGACAGGTGACCTATGTGTGACAATTTATTTCTTCCTTTTGCTCCGGGCGAGAATGCATGCTGTAGATGTTGGCTTTGTATATATCAGGGCTAATCTAAAGATTTATGGGTCTGAGTAAATCACACTAATCCACCATTCTCCATATCATTTGATTGTAATTATCTCTTGCTGATGATGTGACTGCATTGTGCTGTTGCCAGATCCAGTAAGAGTATGGCTAAATTTAACACAGAATTTCCAGAATAACCCAGAAAGACCACTTAAATGAGATGGGAATGGGCTAATTAGTGGCTTTACACACAGGCTAACTGGAAAGAGAAGCGAAAGAGTCAGCAAATTCATCTGTGAAAGGGATCTTCCACTAAAAAAGCAACATTCTCAGCTGTAGAGCCGTAATCTTTTTTGAAACAAGATAAAAACAGTAGTATTGTAAGCTTATTATGATTAAAAATAACCACTTTATCTGCTCACTTGATCAATGCTAAGCTGAGAATTCCTTATTTTTACCAATGTTGAAAACAGCTTAACAAAAAGTTAGAAAAACAGCATTCCCTCAAATTATACATCTTATTAAAGCTATAGAATGTCATATCTGACAATTTAATGCATCTTTTTTTTTTAAACAGAAGCAAAAATTTTCCTAAACTTTAATGTCTTCTTTCATCTGAAAAATATCGATAAGCTACAAAGCATGCTATCTATCTCAGATGCAGAAAAGCTAGTTCATGCTTTTATGACTTCTAGGCTGGATAACTGTAATGCTCTGTTCGCTGGTTGCCCTGCATCCTCTATTAATAAACTTCAGTTAGTGCAAAATGCAGCTGCCAGGGTCCTTACTAGATAAAAAAAAAGACCACATCAACCCAATTTTTTCCTCCTTACACTGGCTGCCTGTTAAGTTCCGTATTGATTATAAAATATTGCTTCAAATAAACTAGCTCCTATTTATGTATTGTCTCGCTACAATCCAACACGCACTTTAAGATCTTAAAACTCAGGGCTTCTGGTAGCACCCAGAATAGCAAAGTCAACTAAAGAAGATCAAGCCTTTTCATTTATGGCTTCAAAACTCTGGAATAGCCTTCCTGATAATGTTCGACGCTCTGACACACTCTTTCAGTTAAAGAAATCTAGATTAAAGACCTATCTTTTTAATAAAGCATACACACAATGCACCACATAATGGTATGATGCATCATGCTAACAACATGCCAATTCATGCTAGAATCATGCTAACAATATGCTAATTCATGCTAAATTTATGCTAACAACATGCTAATTCAAGCTAGAATCATGCTAACACCATGCTAATTCATGCTAGAAACATGCTAACATGTTAATTTATGCTAATGTCATGCTATTACCAATCACAGACAGGGATTTTAAAGCTTTTTACTGGCTAGTTTCACTCTTTGAAGTGGTTACATTGTTGACTGCAGGGATCTTAAACATTATTTTAGCCAACTTGATACTTTTTCAAACTAAATAAACTACTTCCATGCATTATGAACAGCAGATACACCAATTCTTTTCTTTATTCTCTATTTTCATCTGGGCATACCCCATACCGAGGCCAAGAGATTGTGCAGCGGCAATTATGGGATTCAAGACCTGTAAAGAGATGATGCCAATCATCTATTACTTCGAGGACAACACATATACTTAATACACAAATACACTTCATTAAACATGTACACATAGACATCACCTATATGCTATAAAATTAAGGTTAATGATGTCTGAGTATAATAACTGTAACTTTAATTTAATTTGATTGTAATACAATAATGTACACTTTTTGTAAAGCTGCTTTGAAACAATAATTACTGTAAAACTGCACTATACAAAAAAACTTATTTTGAATTGAATTAATTTAGCATCAGTGAGCAAATATTGTAGTTGTATTTAAGTCATTTGAATGCATTTATAATTAGTAGATTTTCTCTTTTACTCAAGTTTTAGCTATTTTTATTTTTATTTAAATGGAAAAATTCAAACATTTTCTTGGGAACGAGCTTAATAAACACTCATGTCATTCAACTGATTAAAACGGAGAATCATGCAACTACATAAATGACAATATTTCTTTGTTACTTCATGCAAGATGAGTATGTAGACTATAAAGAACAACTGCAAATCAATCTGGGAGTGTTTAAGATTGTGTTAGTTCAATGATGGTTAGCTACACAATATGATACTTTCTTATCTAAACAGGAGTGGCTCTCTGATTGCAATGAACGTAAACACATGTACAGAAGTAGAACTACCTTGCTTGTCAAATCAATGCCATTGTAATCAGATCTATGGCCACTTCTGCAAGAGCTCATAAATAAAAACTCGGTTCCTCACATTGGTGTTAATCCAAACCTGTATGAGTATCTTTCTATAAAAGATGACCTAAAATGTCGATATATCTTATTTCCAGTTTTGAACATTCAAGTTAACCCGTCAGGACAGTTACTTGAGGCACGCAAGGACCAATAGGGTGTGGTGCCAATGACGTCAATCCCAAGATGGCATGCCAGGTTTAAATAAGCAAATACGTTCATGTCTTCTTTTGTATTCTAAAGTAATTAAATGATCTCAGAGATTTCATTGTTGGGGGGGTGGAGGATTATTCCTTTACCCCATTTAAGGTTCATCCATCTAATAAATTCATTGCATTGTTACTGAGTGACATCATATAAAAGTTGCGTAAACCTCCTCTGGCCTTGTTTGATAAACAGACAAAGATTTCTGTAAGATAATGATGTTGATATCTATATTGATACTGTAATACAGTTGTTTTTCCAAAAGCAACTAGATGTTTCTAGTTCACTCGTTTCTGGAAGATAGGGGTTTCTAATTCATTTTACCACAAAATGTAAATCTTTTTTCCTACTAGAAACTATTGCAGATGAACCAAGAGTGACTGCTAGAGTTGTGAAAGCCGCAGACAGTATGCTGGATCTGCCGGAGACAGGCCACAAAATGCTCTCTTGGGAGAGATTGCAAAAGAACACTTTAAGACTTGGTTTACATAAGATCATGCCTGTGAACACTAGGAGATAAGCATCTTCAAAAGCTGCCTGATGAACCATAGGGGGCCGTATAAATGAGGTAGTTTTCAGGCAAAAACGAAAAACGTATGCATTTTGTCTGTTTGTTTACACGAAAGCAGTGTTTTTGGAACTTAAATCTGATAACAGGCTTCAAAGTTGACGTTTTTGAAATTGCAGCAGTACGGATGCGCGATACCAATTCTTTCCGATCCAATACCAAGTATTTCAATAAACATAATTCCTTTTTAAATTTATTAAAATTGCAGAACATTGTTAATTAAACAAAAATGGCTATATAACACCACATATACAAAAAAATAACACATTGCAGAAAGCTTGTTTGTTTGATATATATATATATATATATATATATATATATATATATATATATATATATATATATATATATATATATATATATATATATATATATACTGAAAGGGTATGTATATATATATATATGAAAGGGTTTGTATGTTTATATATATATATATATATATATATATATATACATACATACAGAAAGGGTATGTATATATATATGAAAGGGTTTGTATATATATATATATATATATATATATATATATATATATATATATATATATATATATATATATATATATATATATATATATATATATATATATATATATATATATACAAAAATTCTCCCCTTTAATGTTTTATTAATGAAAATGACAGTTGACTAACACTTTTGAGCCTATATGTGGCTCTATCATTATAACTATTATAATATATTCTAAAATCAGTGATCACTCAATGAGAAAAAAAATTATAAGTATGGATACTTCTATTTAAGGATCAATACTTTTGATGCACTGGCAGTATTGAAAAATCCATACTTTAGGACTAATCCTCCCACCCCTAAGCAGAAATTGTCATGTCTGCGTAAACTCCCAAAAATGAGAGTCTTTAAAACTGATGATGTCATGGGAGTACATTATACGTGTTCCGAGGCGTGTAGATTAAAAGGCTAGCGTTTCTAAAGTGGCTATTAAGGCTTCATCAGCAAAGTGTGAATTTATTTCATATTACAACAGTGGAGATGCATCTTCAATTCGTACACACCGGGACGCTTTTTGCTTATGTTTATCATCAGCGTTTTAAGAGACATTTTTCCGCATTCAAACCCAGGCAATTTTTATTGTCGTTGAGCAAAGTGAATGCGCAACATTACCCCCTGACATTAGATGATAATAATGAACTTGCAAGTCATGAAAGAAAAGTGACACCATCACATCCTATTAGCTACTCTCCACTCCTACTGACGTGATTGTAGTTGCTGTTGTGTTTATCACACAGCTCTGTGTTCAGACCCCAATGAAAAAGCAGCTCCATGTTTATCTTGCCTCGGTGTATCGTCTTCTTCAATGAATGAAAGTGAAACAAGGATCATCTCGACATGCCTTCAAGAGATGTTTATTGTAACTTCAGCAATTCCAGTCACGTGAAAAAAAAGTGCCAATCTAATTGGTGGTGAATTTGCATCAAAACAAAAAATGAGCATGAGGTGTTTCTTTAAAAATCACGCTTTTGTGACTCTCATTTTTCGCGTTGGTGTGCATGATTGCATTGAAGCCCTTTCAGTCACGATGAAAAGATCAAGCAAAAAAGTATCCTGTGTGAACGGGCCTTTACACACACTGCAAATTCTACAGTCACACCAGTGCCGAGCAATGACATGAGGTCATCAATTACTTACAAGTACTGTTGACAAACAAGGTGACAATACCAAATACTGGCATGACATACGTAATATTATTTTTGGCATTTTCACAAAAGAGCAAACGTGGAAAACTTCTTGAAAACATTGTCATGTAAATGTGAAACATTTGCCAATTTTAGCTGCCATTTCATGTTGTAAACATAGCCTTAGCAATTAAACCCATCAAATTATTATTTAATTACTGAACATGATGAGTGCTTAGGGCTGGGCAATACTGCAAAAAAATAATAATAATAAATCACGATATCGTGTTTCATATCATTCCATATTGTTAATTATTGAATATTTTTTAACAATACATTTAGAAGTATTAGGATTTTTTGTTATTTAACCACTTTATTTTAATTTACCAACATTACTAAAGCAAATAGTTTTAATAGTCAAAAACCAAAATATTTAAACAAAATATCTGATCTCTTTATAACAAAATAAACAGAACTGATAAAGAGACTCTTAAACTTGATAAATAAAATGTTACTAAGTGTGTGCAATGTAAAGGTAGATCAACATCTGTAAGGTTTCAGTAATTATACAGTTATTACAAATCGTGAAGTGGGATGACTATGTTACCCCCTATGCTAAAAAAATCTTTCAGATCCTAGTGGCTGGGATGCACAAGAAAAAACAAAACAAAAAGGCGACATCCTTGCATCCTTTTTATTTACAATCTCCTCACTGATGCTAGCTACGGCACTCATTTTTAACATGTTTTGTTATTTTGACCTGAAGTGACAAGCATGAGCATGTGATTTCTTTCACAATTTTCTATGGCGTTTCTTGTAACTCGTAACTAATCGGATTCGTAACTTTTCTCAGAGGATGACAAACGGACAAATCATTGCTTCAGCTGGGATGCAAGTTTATGGAGAACAGTAAAAAGCACTGCAGTGTTTGGGTGTCCTGTGTTTGTCTGAGATAATTAGTCTGCCGTTATTACTGAAATGTGTATATTCCATACAAAGCGTGAAGCATATAAGTTAGTTTTACTTGCATGAATCACGACGCGCTCGCTGCATTCGGAAAAGTTCGGATGTTTTTCAACTAGGCTGGGAAATGTGTGACAAACTTACACCCTAAGCTTACTGGCATTCCTTTTAAAGCGCACGCTCAGCAGCTACATTTTAATAAAACTATAGCCTTCACATCGAAACTTGACACTGAATTTTTTATTTTATTATTTTTTTTAAATCGCTATTGACAATAGTGTGTGGTCAATAAATATCGATATCAATTTTATAACCCAGCCCTATGAGTGACTTCCACAAAATCCATAAAGTCGCAAGATCCCCAACTCTGAAAGAAACGTACTCAATGGTGACTAACATGGAAAAATCAACCACAGGGCATCTGCACTTGGATCCATCTGCCCAACCTTTTGGGTTCATGTCAAAACATGCCCTTATCAGCAGAGTCTGTAAGTCTTGGGACACCCTCTCGCCAAACCAACAGGACTCACAGAGAAGGCACGCAGCTGAGAAAACCTTCGAACCACATTTTCGAAGGCAAAAAGATTTTCTGGCAGCCAGTAAGTCCTCTTATTGAGTTTTTACAAGCTGGCCTAGTGCCAGTTATAGCCTGTGCTGCCCGCTTCGTGCCATCAGCCCAGTGAAGCATAACGACAGTACAGCACTTTATGCCGTATGCCTTCATGACCTCAGAATAGCATTAATAGGCCAAAGAAGGTCCATGATATCAGATGGGAAGGTGAGCATTATGGCCGCACATTCTTTTCCCAGAAGAACATCTGCACCCTGCACTTTTTGTACCGGAGTCTCATTCTATTGGGAGGTCTCTGCACCACAACCGAGCCAAACACAAGAGCGCTTGTTCCTTTCAACTTTATCTAAACACTACTTTGAGGAATTATGGGCGAAAAAATGTTGCCTCCAGCAAGCAATTCCCTCCACTCAGTCACAACGGCACACACGCTCAGCCTCGGCAGACTCCTTTATCACTGCGTTCCTCCAGGTGTTTTGTTATTTCTTTGATTGAAGTTGATGTCAACTTGCTCAATGGCTGATAGGAAGTAATGTAATGTGTGGTTTTTAGAGTCTCATAATATCATAAGTCATAATTTGTTGGTGCTAACCTGTGTATTATGATGATTCAAAAATATTTCAAGCAGGAAGAGTATCAAAGTAACACTTTATGCTGTGCTGAGAACACAGACCCTATTTTTTGTAATAATTTGTATTTCAAATAAATGCTGTTCTGTTGAACTTCATATTAATCACAGTTTGCATAAAAATATTGAGAATCCCAAATATTTGTTAACAGCAATATTATGAAGAAATGTGTCTTGATAACCAAATCAGCAAATTAGAATAACTGCTGTAATTCAGTGTCAGTGAAAGACTGTCCAGCAAACCCATGTGTCGGTAAATTGTGCACATGTCTGCATTTTAAGTAGCTGGAGTGTTTTAATTACTCGCCCTCACCTTATTCAAATAGTATTCTACCACGACAGCGCATATGAAATAAATGACGTCAGTACATAATAACCAATGATGATCTATTAATAAACTGATACCGAATTGTCCACGTCTACGTCGCAGTGCATCGAAGAAACAATCAATTTTGACACCCCCAATATATATGTATGAAAAGATTAATATGCAGTTGAAGACAAATGATTATTCCTTTTAAATTTTATTTTTTTTAAAAACTACCAGAATAATATTTAAACGTATTAGTTTTAAAATTTTAGTCAACTCATTTATTTTATATTTGCCATGATGACTAGGGATGTCCCGAACAGTTTTTTTTGCCCACAAATCCGAGCCATTTGATTTTGAGTATCTACCAATACCGAAACCCGATCCAATAGCTCTATAACACATAAAAAAAGAAGTGAGAGTGAAGAAACAAATCCAGGATGTTCCTTATTTTTTATTTAATTCACCTTATTTTAATATTCAACAACTCTGTTAACAAACAGAGTACAACACAGACGACGCAATTTAAATCTTTTCCATTTGGCTAGATATTAAGTCATACAAATATCTTTACCGAAGCCTCTATACTTGATGGTTGGTCTCGTGCATCCATCATGTTTGTACTTTATTTACACTTTTCACTCGCGTTTGTAGTTCTTACCGAATTCACATCCAGCGTGCAACGTACTGTGGGCAATATCAGCAGGTAGAGTATGGACGGTTCTACACTTAAAAATTTAATGTATGTATATATATATATATATTACACAAATATAATTTAAAATACTGTGTAAATTTCCCTGCTCTGTTAAACAGCACTTGGGAAATACAGAATTGAAATTTCACAGGAGGGCTAATAATAATATTTATTATTACTTTTTTATTAATACAATAATCGCAAGAATACTACTATTTTACTTTATATTGAACCAGATAGAGGCAGACTTGAGACACTTCATAAAGATCATACCCCCCTTTAAACTTATTATGAGAATCTGACCAAAAATACCAGGAAATGGTTTACAAGTAAAAACAAATGTGGGTGGTAATCAGAATTCTATGATAAAAACGATGTTTCTCTCATACTAGGAAAACAGGTCATGGTGTTCTGGTTGAATGCATTGCCATGTAAATATGTGGTTGCGTGCAATACTGTGTAATTGGCAGCAAGATATAAGCTATTTTGGGACAATTAATAGGAACGCTGTATATGGTATTCGCCACAATAACTGTAAATGTCGAGTTTTTCACAGAAAAGTACCAAAGTCTCTAGATTTGACTCATGTTTCATGATCCGGTATATCCAAATATATAGAATGTTACAAGATTAGTTAGCTACACCCCAATAGTTTATATCTAAAATTCCAGGTCTGTTACAATCCTTAACCCCTAATATGGCAACAGCTACTGTGATTCTTTCTCGAGCAAGCACCACTCTTTCCAGCTATATTTAAGTCTTTTTAACACAACGAAGAATAAAATAAGACAAATTTTACAGTAAAGAATTTGCAACAAAAAAAGGCATGCAACATACATATAGACCCTTTCAATGTGGCGATGTCGCTGGCTCATGAACATTTCCTGCTTGATGCCAAAATATTTCAGAAGAGCAAGAGGGAATTTAATCATATCTTAAAGTTAAAAAGGCTGCCATAACACTATTTATCAATATGTGGAGCTTTATGGATTCTTGGAAGCTATGGAAATTCAAAATGTCATACAGAAAATACATTAGGACCATTGTTATTATTTACATACCTCAAAATGGTCTATAAAGTGTGGAAAAAAACTCAAAACATTATTATTAATAATAATATTATAAATTATAAAATAAGAATACTTTTAAATCAGTGCCTAAGTCTAATATAGAGAAAGAGTCAGTTGATTAACTTGAGTTTGATAAATGGCATCTAAAATGTGTTGGGAAAGAAAATGTTAGCTAACTAGTGCCATTTCCCTTAACTTAGCTGAAAATGAGGTCTAATATCCCTTTTTATTTTCACTATTCATTCAGAACGGACCTTCGGGTCACTCGGTGGAGAAATGACTAATTTGTCACTTTCTCTTCGCTGATAAGATATAGAGCCAGGTACACAATTTTCCTGTGTGACTTAGGCAATACTTCCGAGTTTCTTCCCACCGCAGCCTCGATTTCGCTTTTAAAATGGCAGCCACATGAAATCAGTCTATGACACTAATTTGCAGCTATGAGTATCTGCGGGCGTCGCTATGACAAAACTGCACCAGAGCTCGAAATTAACCATTATTCTTGGTAGCACCAGTGCTCCTAACTTTAAAAAGGCGCACCAGACAAAATTTAGTCACACCCAGCAAAAATTATGAGCACCGTTTTATACTAACAGATTCTATTATATATTAACACTCTAATCACAACTAACAAATAAACAAAAAACTGCATGTGCTCACCGGTCTTGCACGCACTGCTTGACGTGAATGAGATTAACTGAATTAACAATAATAATTGTGCTGTTCTCATGGGTGGTGTGTGATATTGCACAGATGATATTGACATATAACTTATTATTTGCATACGTCATCTTAATAGCAATAACGGTCTTTTCATGAGCTGCAATATTAGTTTCATCTAAGTGAATACATGCTTTTTAGCGATGGTGAACGCGGTGTCAGTCGCACGGCAACTGGAGTGATCAGAACTGAGTGATTGACAGCTGATATTAACTAACCCATTTGCGTTCAGGGCCAATAAGAGGAGCTTGAAGGCGGGGCAGGCATTGCTGGCTTTGTTTACTGCAGCAAGTTTTATGCACTCGCACAAATGCTCCCAAATATATTTTGAGGTCGCATAGATTAAATTTCGGGTGCATATGCGACCAAAATGGACACAGAACACCGATCAAGCTCACCATGGAAAAAAAAAATCATCAGATTCTGACCTTGGCTGGTCAATCGGGGCATGTCTAGTTATTCATTTGTTAATGTATGGGTTGACGCAGCTGTTATAAGCTACTATGGAGCAAAATCCCCACCACAAACTCGTAAGCGAAATCCCAATGAATGTTAATTACATAAACACAATAATGTATTTTAAAGACTATAAATGGACTTTGCTTCCACCTATGTTGTTCTGCGTGATGATAAACGAAGAGATTTAGGCAGATTTCAAAACGGAAACAAAATTTTCTTTAAGGGGTTGGTTCGATTGTATTTTAAGACTTTTGAAATGCTAATTTAAAGAGGTGGTCCAGAGTGTATTTTAAAGGCTTGGTTGTGTTTATAAGATGCAAAGCAACGTGTGCTCATGCTTCACTTGTAAAAAAAAAAATCAATCTATTTTTTCATATAATTTACTTTGATTATATACAGCAACTCAGCTAACATGAAAACAAAGGGGTTCTAATAGGTCAGCTAACATAATGTGCTATGATTCGCGCTGTGTAAACACCGTCATTCAGAGTAGCTGTTAACGATCTAAAGGCTGAATTGTTAGCGGTGCCAAACAACATTTCCCGTTGTTTACATCCTTGTTTACGTGCTCACTACAACATACCGTTAACGCTAGAAACTGTGCATGTAATAGATCAATTTTAACAAATAAAAATACTTACAGGTTGTGGCTCACAATCCTCAGCTTCTGCTACAGCTTTAGCCGAATCCAGCACTGAACTGAGAGAGATTCCGGAAGCTGTCCTTTGTCAAATGCTAGCTATATATTTTTCATAATTCTTATAACATAATTAAATTTAAACTGTTTGTTTCGTGTCCTTTGGAAGCCCAAATATAGAAACAGAACAAGCTCTGTGGAAAAACACATGGTAAATGCACGTAACCTGAAGCGTTTGTGATCTCATGAGCCCGGATGTATTTTTGTAGTCCCCAAAGTTCATTTGATGTAGGCTTTGCTAAGCTAACTCTGTAAAAGCCAGTATCTCCCTTTGCATTGAACTTTGAGCGTCTAACATTTAGAGATGTTGTTTATGTTCACACAGCTACATTACACATCAACTAAAGTTTCAAATCTAATACCGTAGGGGACCACCCCTTTAAGATAATTAAGGCCTTGTTTGATGCTATGGCATTTAAGACATTTTAAGGATCCGTGGACACCCTGTCATTCCTAATAACAAAAGACTTCCCATTAACCCATTATTAAATATGGCTTACGTTACAGCCCATCACCCTTCTGCATTCAACTCGTCAGATTTTCCAAGAAACAGCAGAGTGAAAAATGATTATGAAACGCATTGGCTTCACATTTGATCTGGTCTTTGAAGCTTGCCCCCCCGACTCACCGTGCCGCTGACTCTGACGTCATACAGGCGTGCCCATTCATCCTCATGACTGTCCACCATCATGACACTGTCCTCCTCCTCTGAACCCCATTCTGCCTGCAGGTCCAACCGTACCTCCTCGCCGAGGGAGTGCATGCCAATGGCAGGGAAAAGCCCATCTGGAGCCACCGGCACAACCACTGACCCCACCTTCCATTCACACACACACACACACACACACACACACACACACACACACACACACACACACACATAAAGAGAGCTCTGTTAAAGCATTCCATAAAGCTAACCACTATTTTACAGCACATTATAACTGAAAATAAAGACTGCTCTTTGAAATGGTGTCTGCATCACTTCTGACCCTACTATCTGGCCTGCAGGAAAACCAGTCATCAGAAAACAACCCTCAATTTGAAGACTAGACTATTGTGTGTGTGTTCAAAGACTTCACAGCTACAGATTCTTGTAAGCACGGTAATAGAGCAATAAACAAAACCATTACATATCAAAGGAGCATAGAAATCATAGTCTGATGCAGATGTTGCGTGATCGGTTAAAGAACGCTTAAATCTATAGCATGCAATTATTGTAACAAAGCGTCGTCAAAGTTAAAACACAGCAATTACTTCAATAGTTTTAACATTGTTAGTACATTTACTCAGTTTGATGTTATAAATGGATTGATTGACTGTATGTATTTTAAACTGACACATGTAAAAGTCTTAAAGGTCCTGTAAAGTGCTTTGAAATATGCATTTTTATTTAATGTTTGACGTAATCTATAATGAAACAGAAAGACAGGGTGGGACATGATGAAGCTTCTCCCCTTTTAAAAAAAAAAAAAAAACAGCCAATAGCGTTTTATCACAGCTCTGCCACTGAGAGTGCTTGAGCTCAAGTGCATCAAATGGAAAACAAATGAAAAACATCTTGAAGGGGGCGGGACATGTCAGATACTAGAGAGTATTTGATTGGTTATGATGTGATGAGAAACTAGTGTGAGGTGACATGAATAAAACCATTGATCCATTTGGACGAATGTAACAAACTTTACAAACTTGGTAACAAACTTTAATCGTAAAGGCCTCTCAACACCGCGTTTCTGTTGCATGGAACAAAACTGCTGCAACTGTGTGCTAGTTTAAAGTTCCAAGCTTATACGTACACACATTGGATAAACTATATTCTCATGTTGCATCTTTTCTGCACGCAAGTTATTTCCAATGGAGACATTCATATATTGGAGCGGTGCGCACACGGCTCGCAAGCGGACCGACACACTCACACTCTCCAGGCGCACACAATAGAAATTCTCTCACGCTGTAGTGGTGAGAGTTGTGTGTGGCTTTCAGTGCAATGTAAACAAAAGATACGTTAGACGAATTATTACAAATTATTAAAATGATTATGCATGTATGAATGCAGCAGGCCATTTAAATTTATAACAACAGGCCATTTAAATTCCTAGCTAATATATAGCCTAAATTAACATTAGCCAAATACTATTTTTTTATTATTAGATATTTTTTTTATTTATTGTTCTGTCATTTATTTTCATTGTAAAATTATCACTCATGTTTAAATCTAAAACTTTTTCATTTATTTTTAAGTCTAAAGAGAGAAATGGACTATTGCTTGTTTTTTATTAATATTTTGTGCTGTATTTGGTTACCGTGCTGCAATAAACAGCACTTTAATACAAGCAGTTTTCTTGTGATTTTCTAAACTAGTGGTGTTCTGAATTTAATAAATGCATAATAATCATGAATTATTATGATTATTCTTTAGACAATAATCATTCAACGCAAGTCTATAATCGTTGCATCCCTAATTGTAACGCAGTTTAAAACATAACATATGAATATGTCTGAATGTAGAAGCCAACTTGAGCAATACATTGATTTTGTTGTGCTTGAAAAATACAACATTTGAATATGTTTGTAAAAAAGGCCACATTAAACAATGCAGTGATGTTATGTAGTTTAAAAATACACCATATTAATGTTTTAATGTAGAAAAAGCCAACGTGGGTGTCTTAAGGAGCAAAAATACAGCATATGGGCTCTTATATTGCTGTTGTGTCATCACTTATATTGCAAGTCATATCTCTCATATTTGAGCTACTTTTCATGAACTGGCCCCCATGACAAACTAATTGAATAGCCCTGAACTGCAAGCTTTACATGTTGATATCGGTTTTATATCTTTATTTATTTATTACATATTTATTGCCACATCAGCAATTTATGGCTATTTCGTGGCCAAATGGATATACATTAAAATACTACATGATAAAAACAAATTCGTATTATACTAAAAAAGTTACTTAGACAAATATATAAAACATAAATAGATAAAATTCACAAAAAAAGTTTAATATGATTTTTCAGTTCTATTTTTGATTAAAAAAAAAAAGTAAAACTCTTCCTGGTGATACCTTTTTAAAAATGTCCATGTAATCAAAGTATTCTCCTTAGAAAAATTTTGTCTAGTGGAATTTAAACTTCTACATTCCAACAAAATATGTTTGATGGTAAGAGCAGTCTGGCAGTTATTACTCGGTTTTATACCTTCTAAATGCGAATCTTGTGACTGTTTTGGGGCACATTAGCTTATAGATATCCTAAAAACGAATAATACTGATACCATCATTTAAAAACTTTATTTTAATTTCATGGGATCTTTAACTGTCACCACTGATCAATTTAATTAATTCAGCTGAAGAAAAATAAAAAGCACAAACTTCTTACAAAAACAAATATCTTATAGACCTAAAACTTTCAAACATTAGTTCGCATTAGGAATAAACTCATGTATAGAGAATAACTGCTTTTTTGTATTTGGCAGTGCTGTCTGCTTGCTCTGTACCATATATTTCTAAATGTTGAGATACCACACAGAAAATTATATTAAAAACCTTGGATTCTAAAAAGATCATTCCATCAGAATGTACGATTGTTTGATAATCGGTTTTATATATCACCACTTGGCATGGGCCGGTATAAGATTCTGATGATATGATAACCTTGGATAAAAATATCACGGTTTCACTGTGTCAAGGTATTATGAACTGCTCTAAAATGTATTCTATTTTTAAATGTCTGGGTAAAAAACTAAAACTTTTTTCCCTTTTGAACACAATAAATTATATTTTGAGAAACATTTAAAATATTTTGGAAGAGTAAAGATGTCAGACTAAATGAATTTGAGTTCTGCTGTCTTCATTTGTTTCAAAAACAGATTTTTTTACAATTTAAAACGGCATCTTTAGATATCTTTTCTACTGAAGATACAGCGGTCCTAAAAAACGTCAATAAAAAAATCGTACACATACCTTAGGAACGATATTGCAGAAAATTTTGACAGTTTTAAAACCTTGAGTTTATACCTTGAAAACGGTTATGATTATGACTCATGATTTTGAGTTAGTTATTATATTCTTAAAAACTCTTTAGTTATGAGGATTCAATGACCTTTAAATGACATTAGTAGAGCATTTGTCTCTGCAGTAAAAAAGAAATAAATAACTTTGGTCTGCGATATATACTATGATGCAATAGATTCATCGCAAAGGCTGCTGCCACTTCATTTCCTGATTTGATCCCATCTGTATTATCTTTGACAGTAAATTGATGCCTTATTTCAGGGGTGGCCAAACTCGGTCCTGGAGGGCCAGTGTCCTGCAAAGTTTAGTTCCAGTCTCAATCAGAAACACCTAGATAATCAAGCTCTTACTAGGCTTTCTAGAAACATCCATGCAAGTGTGTTAAGGCATGTTGGAGCTAAAATATGCAGGTCACCCCTGCCTCATTGCATTTATGCTGTACTGAAACACAGAATAAATGCACTTAAATAAACGCATCAAGTGAACAATCTGAATTGCTCGAGTCACATCCAGTGTAGACTCTGCGTAAGAATATGTGATGGTATTTACAAAAAATGGTGATGTGCCAAAGATGTTGAGACTCACCTCCTTTCCATTCTTTGTAAAAAACACAGTGACGAGTCCAGCATCAAAACTGTCTGCATAGATACCGCAGCCGATTCGGTCACCACGGTTACATTTAGGGCCGAACTGCTGACCGACAGGGTTGCCATTGTACAGCCTGTGAAAAGGAGAGATTACAGCCATCTGTGACTAATACCTGGAAAAGTTCTTGAAAGGAAGAAGGGACCCTTATTCCTGATATCAACATTTTCACAAGGTAGCCAAGAAAACAAAACCCTTATTTTTGGTTTCTCTAAAAAAAGCAATTTTCTATTATTTAGGATTCCAACTCGTTCATGGACACCAAATTCAATGACTTTCAAAGACTTTTTAAATCATTAATTATTTTATATCGAGCACCTTAATTCAAACTCCCAAACATGTACAATCACCGGCTACTTTATTAGGTACAACTTAATAGTACTGGGTTGGGTCCCCTTTCACGGCATAGATTCAACAAGGTACTGGAAATATTCCTCAGAGATTTTGGTCCATATTGACATGATAGCATCACTCAGTTGCTGCAGATTTGTCGGCTGCACATCCATGATGCTAATCTCCCGTTCCACCACATCGCAAAGGTGCTCTATTGGACTGAAATCTGGTGACTGTGGAGAACATTTGACTACAGGGAACTCATTATCATGTTCAAGAAACCAGTCTGAAATGATGCCGCTCACTGGATTTTTCTCTTTTTCTGACCATTCTCTGTAAACCCTAGAGATGGTTGTGCGTGAAAATCCTAGTATATCTGCAGTTTCTGAAATACTCAGACCAGCCCATCTGGGACCAACAATCATGCCACGTTCAAAGTCCTTAAATCAACTTTCTTCCCCATTCTGATGCTCGGTTTCAGCTGCGGCAAATCGTCTTGACCATGTCAACATGCCTAAATGCATTGAGTTGCAGCCATGTGATTGGCTGATTAAAAATTTGCATTAACGAGCAGTTGGACAGGTGTACCTAATAAAGTGGCCGGTGAGTGTATAGCACCATTAAAGTCCTTTCTGTACTTAACATTTTACTTACACTTAATATTTACTTTAAAATGTCGTAATAACGATGATGTTTTGAATTTTCACAAATGTAGACATGTCATGTTGAAATAACTTTAATACAATTAGTTGAATTCAATACTGGTAATATTCAAATGCGGTTTCTGAAATATTGATAAAATGCATTGTTCGTCATAGTTCATGTATAAGATTTAAATGTAAGATTTTTAAATTAAGAATTTCTTCGTTTTTTCATTCCGTTTTTGAAAGCAGCATAGTACAACTGTTGAAATAACTTTAAATTCAAGCACTTTCAATGACCCCTGTTTGTTTTCAAGTACTTTCCAGGCCTTAATTCATGTCTAAAATGAAAGTACTTTCAAAAAGCCCGAGAACCCTGATTAACTAAAATAGTAAACATTTAAGAGTTGTTGTTTAGGCCATGTATAGGGACAGTTCACCGAACAATATAATTCTCACCATTTACACTCAAGTGATTCAAAACTTTTATGAATTTCTTTCTTCTATTGAACAAAAATGATGATATTCTAAAGAATTCTTGACAAACTCGGCTATTGGCATCCATAGTAAGACCAAAAAAGATTACTGAACTGAATATTCAGCATTCTTCAGTGTATATTACTTTCAGAGATGGGAAAAGTACACATCTTTTTCTAAAGTAGAAGTAGCAGTGTTGGGCAAGCTACTTGAAAAAATGTAGTGAGCTAAGCTATTAGCTACTCTACTTAAATGTAGCTTAACTACACTAAAAGTTGGAAAATATAGCAAGCTAAGCTAAAAGCTACATGGCAAAAGTAGGTCAGCTACATCTAAGCTATTTTTACAATTTTCATTTTTAAATTGAAGCAACTTAAATCCAAGTCAATCATATCTTCGTGATCAATAAAACTGTCAATGAAACATAGGAGGCATAATAATTCAGTTAAATTATTTACTGTAAATAATATGCTGTACTAAACAGAAACTAATAATAGTATATAACAGCTAAAACAAAAAACAATAAAACCAGGTGTTACACATTTAAAAATACAATAGTAATTTATAGTAAAGGGAAATATTTTGGAATAAGTATATATATATACTGGAATAAGTATACATATATACTAAAATATTTTTTGAGCACAGCATCCGAAATTTTAGAAATAACTTCTCTTCCTCAGTCATCTTTCCATCAAGCAAGTTTCAGTTGGCGACTTCGCCAACCAGAGGTGGCAGTAACGCACCAAAAACTTTGTTGTCGAACACCGTAAAACAGGAAAAAGAAGAAAGCGTTATTCTCATCATCATATGAATTTACTTTCATCGGCTAGACACCGGCCTCACAGCTCCGTGAATGTCGGTGCCGTCATTTATAGATCCGCGATCTGTAAATGTAGCTTGTGTGGACGCTACTGCGCTAATTGACTAATAAAATAGCTTCACTACTGAAAAGCTATTTGATTTAGAAAATAGCGATGCTACCGCCACACTACTGAAATATGTAGTTAAGCTAGTAGCGTCAATACTTGTAGCGACGCTTCTGCCCAACACTGAGAAGTACAGATACTCATGTTTAAAACGACACTAGTAAAAAATGTAAGTACTGATAACACTTTTGTAAGTAAAAGTAAAGAAGTACGGCCTAAAATATGTACTTAAGTAAAAAGTATTCACTACCACAGACTGTTTTAGTTTCACGGTGGCAACTACAGCACACATCATGTATACATCTATAGACCATTTTAATGTGGTCATGTCATTGGCCCTGGAACATTTCTTGCTTGTTATCATAATATTTCATAACTATAACAAGAGGCAATTCAATCATATCTTCACGTTAAAACAGCAATCATAACATTATTTATCAATATGTGGACCTTTTTGGATTCTTGGAAGCTATAGGAATTAAACATGTAAAACAGGAAATACATTAGGACCATTGTTATTGTTTATTAATTATGCTAAAGCTGCTTCATTTTCTTCAAACAGAAATACAGCTCACATGATTTCAATGTTTTTTGTTTTGTTTATTTGTTTTCAGAGTATCATGCATATTTTATTTAACGGATAGTTTTTAATGCCGTTAATACATTTTTGAATAGCTTTTTTCACATGATAAATTCCTGATCCTTTTATTATATTTTAATTCATAAATCACCCCTTATGAACACTTTTGATGTTCTAAAATATTAATCTAACAACATTCTATCTAATATATTTACATAAGACTACAGTGTATATAATATACATGTTAAAACTATAAAACAGTATAAATTCTGTACTAGGAAATATGAACTCGTTGGAAACAAAAGAAAATAAATCTCAATGCATTACATATTCATAAAGTCTTTAATTGCTTTTCTCGCTGTTTTATTGCTCCGTTTGTTAGATGTTTGCTCACAATTTTTTGCAGTCTGAAACGCATCAAACACACAAAATGCCCAATTTGCGCCACAGGATGTCAAATCGCATCTTTGCATTGACTTCACATGTGAATCACTCGCGCTTCACCAGCGTCTGCTTATTGCACAGGCTGCAAAACACCTGCCCCCCATGTAATGTAATGTAATGATTGTGAGGGCGCAGGTGAGACGTCATTTTTCAAAAGACACTCAAATACATCACCTGCCCTGCTTATGCAACATCTATAAGTCATGTAAAACATTTAATTGCAAACAGAAATAAATATATTTTGATTATATGGTTTTGAATTGGATTTTTATGAGATTATTAAAAAAATTTTTGCGATTATTTTGTGTTTAATTTAGAATTTTGTAGGATCACAAAATTTTGCGACTCTTTGTTGATTTTGTGTTGGATTCAGCGATCACAGAATCGTGAAAAACAAGGAGGTCTGCTTGTTTACCTGTGACCAGATTGACCAAAATGCATGTTATTACCTGGTATAAACATGTTTACGCCAATTACCCGAAAAATAAATAGTGGAGTAAAGTACTGATACCAGAAAAAATTACTTAAGTACAGTAACAAAGTATTTGTACTTCATTACTTCCCATCTCTGAAAGATGTTTGGAACAAGTGGAGGATAAATATATGATAATAGTCGTTTCATTTAAGTGAACTACCTCTTTAAGAGACATAAAAATACTTCTCTATGTGAACTTACTTCCCATCATCAGCGTGATAAGCAATTGATTGTGGAAGCCAGCCGGGCTGATAGTCAAGTTTGTAATACTGAGGAACCAGACCAACAGCAATCGTCCCTCTCACTCCGGTATCCATTATGGTCACCTTGAAGCACCATAAAAACCATTAGGAAAAAAACCCCAAAACAAAACACATGGGCATTAGTATAAGAGCAGCACAAGCTGAGCCATTTTTATGACAGTTTGTTTTGAAATGACTAAAGGGCAAAAGATGGCTTTCAGAGAGTTCCAAGCAAATGCCAACGGTAATGTGCGTCACAATCGGTGCTGATTCCAAAATAACAGACGCTGTAGAAATCAACAGTTAACAAAGAGCGTTCGGCTGAGTCACAGGATGGAAATGTCAGGTAACCTGCTATTAAGAATTTTAACGTCTAAGCTACTACTTTTCTCCCGCTTTATATGCAAAGCATATCAGAACAACATCCACACCCTATGTATGGCAGCCACCTCAATGCTAGTAAATTTCCGACATACAGCCACAGAATTTGGGAAGCACTCCAATAAGCTTATTGTGCTTGTGTTCGTAAATCAAGATCTCAGACAGATCAAATCATTAGTTTCATTGACACTTTAACATGGAAGAAGATTTGCTCATCATCCAAAAAAAAACAGATTAATCTAGAGCCATGTGACTCAAAGGCTGTAGTCACACCACTGGAAGGAGCAAACAGAGATGAATATCAATTTATATCTCGACAGAATTGTTTTTCAATAACAGTAATTTAATTTTTAAAGACATTTTTGATATTTCAATATTAGTTACAATGTCGTCAGCAATAGCAGTGTCATAGTGTAGTTGGTTAATAAGTCCCACTTTACATTAAGTGGCCATAACTACTATTACTATTAATGATCTGCTTGTAAGCTTGTAATTGCATCTTACTAACTTCTGTAAAATACTGTACATTTAAAAATCACACTGTTGACATATCCCTTTCCTTAACCCAACCTTAAACCTTATAAAGCGGGACTGGTTATTACAATAGCTTTGAAAGCATGTGTCAAGGAGCTGATCTTTGATTTATCTGACAGTTCCACTGATAGATGCAGCGTTGAAACACTGCCATGCAAGCGATCAGTAGCTACGTTTTCATCCACCTATTTTTCATGGCATATTGGATATGCACATAAAAAATAAAAATCGGATGGAAACGCCAAGATGCGCATAGATTTTGAAAATGCGCATAAAAAAACATATGTGCATAACTGAGTAGGATAAACTTTTTATTCGATGAGATGAGCATAAACTACGATGGAAACACTTTTACCGAACAAACTCCAGTATGCGCATAAAAAATGACATGTGATTTTGTTGTAAGAGATCATGTGATGATAAAAATGTGTGTAAATGGACAAACCAGTAGGTTGAACCCTTTGTAACACATCTGAAATGTTCTTTTGGTCAATCTAAAAATGCCTTAACCATTTCATTATTAGTGTTATTATATTATTAATGACCCCCAGAATCAATAGCGTCTGTGCTCCGCGTCTTACGTCTTCAAATGCCATCGCACGTTCACTACGTGTCAGGATTGCCTTGTTTTCTTCATTTAATAAATGACTTGCGCCTCAGATTCACGCAGCTTCTCTTATCGCAGCAAACTCCATTTTTACTGTTGATTTTCAGTGCCAGTTAATCAGGAAGTGATGATTTTGTTTTACAATTTTGACTCATTGGATGGAAATGCAGCTTTATTGGCACGTCTTTTATGCAATAATCCAGTTTTGTACATAAAGTTGATTCGCATTTTTGGATGGAAACATAGCTATTGACGCAACGATCATGGTGGATCACAGACATTTTTGAAAGCAAGCAGGAAATGCTGCTCTCATATTTTTTTACTAACATTTCAGTAAAGATTGGAACTGAAGTCAGTACTTTTTGACAGAAGATGGGGCACCATAAAAGTTTAAGCCAAACTGTCCCTGAAACATCACATGTTTGCCAATTGTTTATCTTTGCTGATTGTTATTTCAGTCTATAATAATAATAATAATAATAAGTGTTTTTTTTATTATTTTTTAAGCTTCATTTATCCAGAAAAAGACTCCAAGATGAACAATCTCTTTCACAGGAGTGTTCTGGCCAAAATGAGCAGCAAGACATTACAGAACAAACTACACATTAAGAACACTTAAAAGAATTACAAATCATAAATACGCCCTCTATTGTTTGGGGATTTACTTAAAATAATCCAAAGATATCATCAATCATTTCAATTTAGAGAGAAAAATATTACAATTAGACAGAGCTTCATACAAAAAAGCCTTCTTACCCAATATGGAGCAAAGAAAAGAAGCATGGAGGGTATAAAAGTTCTGAGAACAGAGGAAATATTTCTCAGAAGCAACATGACCAAGATGTCCATGTAAACAATCAAATACCAATGCATTTCTCTTCTTTTTCTATGTTCTCGTATTAATAAGATATTAAACAGATATTAATAAGGTCTGAGAGTTTTATGTTTATTTAATTGTTTATATTTATTTCACTTTTCTTGTATGCCTAAATACAAATATAAGGTGAACAAATGTGTTTGTACTCTTATTATTTCTAAAATATTCTATAGATTTAAAGAAGGCTTTATACACGTAGCAAACTTTTCAGACTTTTGTAGAGACATCCACAATAGGCAATCTTGGCCTGCCCTAAGCAAGCATAGACAAATTTATCCAATTATTGCTCCACAAACTAAACTTAACTCAGCACCCTCATCCAAAAGCACACACATGCTTTGAATGGAACCCCACTGTTTCACATAGCTTTAAGTCCGAATTCCCTTGACTTTGTTGTCATCTCTTTCGAGGATTTGATTTTCGATCTTTAAAAAGCCCCTGTAAATCCTATATACACGAATGCTTGCTGCCGGTTCCAAGCCCTCCCTGCTGTGAACTCAATGCACAATGATTAATTTAAGGGCACTCAATTATTTCACCGCAATTTCAACAAAGAACCGTGCCATGAACCCTGCGGCTTCAAAATTCCACGCTGGTGCTCCAGGCAAAATAATCAATTACACTAATAGAGATATTTCCACTTGACTAAGGACAAAATTGATTTGCGCACACACACGTGAGCACCCTGAGAAAACAGAGCAGGGGTTAATCACTGTATGGCACTTTAATGTTGAAACAGGCAGTGGAGGTGCAGCAACACAGTCCAATTGTGATGAAGCATTGGCTTCCCAACCCACAGGGCCTGAAATGAAACCCCTGTGAACGTGTAATGAGGAAACATGAGGACGACTCTGACGCATATCCCAACTGGCAGTTGACCTTTACAGAGAAGAAGAAAACAAAGTTCCCAGACTTTGCCAATCTGAAAGATTCTGCGTCACCATCAGGTGATGCAGAGCGTATAAAGCAAGAGCGAGGTTTTTATTGATTGCTCATAGCTCATTGCTGTAGATGTCACATTCATTCCCACAGGCTGCAGAATTTCCCAGGGCACACGCTCTCGCATGCAGTGATGCTATTGGTCAATAAGATTGCGATTTAGCTTGGTTTGAGAAATCTCTTTTTGTACAGGCTACAAATGTTTATTTAATTAGATTAAATGTTACCATTCCAGTAATTCTTTCAAAGACAGACAGAACCAGACAATAACTCTTATTTTACAGAATAGTCAAGGGAAAAGGAGAGGGGGATTTGCAAAAATACTTTATTTTTCTAATCAGTTAGGTGTTCGTAGGGTTGACTTTGATTTCTGATTTTCTATGATAATGAATCTGAGGCAAAGATCAAATATTCATTCATTCATTCATTCATTTTCTTGTCGGCTTAGTCTCTTTATTAATCTGGGCTCGCCACAGCGGAATGAACCGCCAACTTATCCAGCATTTGTCTTACACAGCGGATGCCGTTTCAGCTGCAACCCATCTCCAGGAAACATCAACACACTCACTCACACTCATACACTAAGGACAATTTAGCCTACCCAATTCATCTACACCGCATGTCTTTGGACTGTGGGGGAAACCGGAGCACCTGGAAGAAACCCACGCAAACGCAGGGAGAACATGCAAACTCCACACAGAAATACCAACTGACCCAGTCGAGGCTAGAACCAGCGACCTTCTTGCTGTGAGGCGACAGCACTACCTACTGCGCCACTGCGTTGCCAAAGATCAAATATTTGAATTAATAATTCAATTAAGTAATTAGTTTCTCTTAAATAGGTTTGTAGCTTATTAAGATGTTGAAAGAAAACAAAAATACCAGAGTGAATGTATTTATTAGATTTAAATAAAAAACTGAAAATAAGCATAATGTAACATTAAAACAATAATTATAATAAATGCTGCTTGCAATATAATGCAGTTTCCACAAATATTAAGAAATGTTTGAGAGCCGAAACATTTCTAAAAGATCATATGGCTATGAAGACAGGAGTAATGGCTGTTGAAAAATTAGCCATCATAAAAACAAATGACTTATTGAAGCATAAATCTGTTATTTCACATCGTAATAAAATGCGAGTACTGCTGTACATTACCCTTTACTGTATTATCAAATAGGGCTGCACAATATTGTAAAAATCTAGCACTGTGATATTTTTTTATTTTGCAATATAAATTGTGATAAGAATACAATTTCACTAGATAACTTAGTAGGCCCTGTCATACACCCGGCGCAATAAAACGCAAGACGTGTTTCCATGACATATTGCTTTTTTCAGACCAATGCAACCTTAATTTTTCTGTTTTCCACAACGTTGTGTAAATAGCAAATCCATTTGCACCACTTTGTGGACTCATGGGTGTTCTGGTCTAGAAAAGAGGTGTGTTAAGGCGCATTGTTGGCGCGCTGCTATTTTGAGGAACTAAAATAGACTGTGCAATAGACCAGCGGAAAGCAGGTCTAAAGTCCAGCACAAAGCGCGTTAGTTATGAGCCTCACTTACACATTGCTTAAAACACACAGGATGTACAATACGGGAATATCTTTACAAATGAAAAATAATTAAAGGAATAAAATATTTTAAAAATTATTACTTTCTACATAAATATAAAAACCACTGCCTCCATCTCTGGGGGCTTTTTTAGTTTATTCATGGCAATTTGCTTTTGTATAATATTATTTGATTAGCAGTATTATTTATTTTATGCATTTTTATGTTTGTTTCATTAAAAACAAGCTTAGATTTGTCCACCTGTCAGGTTTTGGACTATATGGGGCATAAGAATAGGACGAATGCTTTGATATAACAGTTTTTTGACCACTCTTCATTATTATTGTTCATTTATTCGTTTGCTGAAAATTAAAACTGAATTTAGAAATAGTTTTAAAACAAATCTTTGCGCTTAAACTAAATTAATTATGTAGGCTAATGGATGCCTTCAGTGGAGTGTACAACATCGTTTCCTTACTCCACGAAAGAGAGAAAGAGAAAGTGAAAGTAAAGGGAGATTGGAGGAGGCTCATTCTTTATCCTTGCGCTGTAGATGGTCTGTTTAACTGTTTTCTCGCTAGTGAAGTGTTCAGTTTTTCCACTTACAAAGTCTGCCATGTAAATAGTAAATGCGCCATGGCATGACGCAATGGACTCTTAAAGGGAATGTGAGATGAGGGTCTGATTGGCGCAGAGCACATTTATCCATCCTTAAAATAGCAAAAGTGGATTCGGACATGCCCTTAATGCTTTTGCACCCTGCGCCTTAGACCTTGCATCTAGATTGTTAAAATAGAGCCCAATATCTCTATTTGGATAGAATTTATAATGTTAGATCAATTGGGATGATTCTGCAGTGGGAACACATCTCCATAAAATCTATAAACCTTCTGGGGTCCCCTGATACATTTTCAGAACAAAAACAAACACTAGCTGTGCTAGGAATCATCAGGATAGCGTACAGGGTGTTACTTTCCTGCTCCAGTCCCCTAGAGAGGAAGTTCATCACACCAGCTCAATCTGCCAGCAGCAGAAAACCCATCAGAGCTGTCTCCTGCCTCAGATACACATCCAGGCAGCTTCTGCGGAGCTCCATAAATTAAAGAACGCTTGCCCTCTCCCAAAGACTAATTTATAGCCCAATCCCTGCAAGTTTTCCGGTACTAAATCACCTGGGAGCTTCCTTTCCAAAACTCTATTTTATGCCAAAGTTGCTAGTGAGGTAGCGATGCTATTTGAGCGTACCAACTCAAAGGTCGTTGTCTATTCTGACATGAAGAGACACAGGAAACATTACTAGCAGCATCTGAAATTTGTTGGTGACAAACTTCCACTTCCAGGGTCTCTGCAGGCTTCACAAAGTTAAAACTTAAGACCTTTTTAAGACCATTATGAATGAAATTTCAGACTTATACAGGACTTTTTTTGTATTTTATATTATATTTAGTTATTTCAAGGGCACATATTTCAAATAAATTGTCAAAACAAGCAAACCCTAGTTGTATCCATACACATTTTTCAACATAACTTAAACAAATATTACTGTAAGGACGATAGTAGAGTTATAATTCATAAATAAAGTTATAAATAGAGTTGTGTTTAATGTTCTGTTGAGATGGATTGTTGGTGATTGGATGAACGTTGGCCCGATTGGGTAGCTTTACATAGATATGAGAAAATTAAGACCTGTTTACAATTATTTAGGACTTACAGATATTATAGATATAAGAAAATTAACTTACAAGACAAAATTGAAAATTGACTTACGAGACAAAATTTTTTGTGAATTTAAGACTTTTTAAGGCCTAAAATTTTGTTTTTGAAATTGTAGACATTTTAAGACTTCACAAATACTTCCAAATAAGATCATGAAACTGTCCTATGCTAATAACTGAAGAATCATTTATTAATCTCTGTCTGAATAATGACAGAGAGTAACAAAAATACAGTCAAAAAGATTTAAGAACCCTTTGAAATATTTATCACTAAAATTTGAACGCTCTATTAACAAAAAAAATTGCTTAAAATGCTGTGAAAGTAAAAGACTGAATCATATGGACTTGAAGGAAACTATGTTGGTGTTTATGCTTATAATACAGTACCTTTTACGGGCGGGTTGGGGGCTAATGGGAGAGTAACCTGTACTATAAAAACGACTGTATAAGAAGAATGTAATAGTTGTATGTGATGCCTCTGGTGATCTGTTTGTTCCGTTATGTTAAAACGAATAAAAAACAAAAGTAAAAAAATAAAAAATGCTGTGAAAATAGCATTTGATTGAAGACAAGATGCAAAACAAACATTTAGTAAATCAAAAACACAAGCACAAAACACTTTGGAAGCAGCAAATAAGCAATCAACAAAACTATACTGAACTTAAACATCACATTAAAGGGATAGTTCACCCAAAAACCTGAGTCTTTTCTTTCTTTCTTTCAAAGAAGATATTTTGAAGAAAGTTAAAACCTGTAACCATTGACATCCATAGTAGGAAAAACAAATACCATGGAAATCAATAGTTACAGGTTTTCAGCTTTCTTCAAAATATCTTCTTCAGTGTACAACACAAATCTAAAGAAATCATAAGGTTTAGAAGCACTTGAGGGAGAGTAAATAGTGAGTACATTTCCATTTTGGGGTGAACTATCCTTTTAAGTAGTTAACAATTGAAATAAAAACACCTTAATAATCCATAAGCATTAAAGTAACATGAAGTTATTAGCACTGAGGTTTCTTAATGGCATTAGAATGGGTGTTGAAATGATTTGAATGTTTTTAGCAACCTGACAAAATAGGTGTGCTGCTTACCTCAAAGTAACAGTTTCCCTTTGATAAGGGGCGTGGAGCCACGTAGCAGCCAACTTCATCAGAGTTCCCTTGGTAACTATAGAAGGGAAGTAATAAAAAGCTTAATCTCTAATAACCAGAGCACTGTTGCTATAGGCACATGATTTAAATGTCCAGTGATGTGTGGACGAGCTGCTGAAATCAGCCTCAGTTGTGTTTCTACATGCTTCACACTGATTTAAGTGAGAGCTTCGTTTAGAGCCATTTAGAAGACCAAATTGGAGCTAATTTTCCAAAGGATTCAAACCAAAACTATTTTTGAGAGATCACGTTGTCACAGAGCTTTCAATGAAACCCTTTGTCATTCGGTGTAACAATATAACCAAAAATATTCTTCAAGCATATTTAGGACAATATTTCAAATATTTAATATTTCAATAAATCAAATATTTAAATCACTTGATGACATATTAAAATACTATTATTGAGCATAGTGCAGCCCCAAAATAAAAAAGACCAGCAAGAAGTTTTCAATTATTTACAGTGGAATCCAAATGATGTGGTTTCATATTGATATAAATATACAGTATGTGTTACACTGAATGATGATGGAAGATTATTATTGCCGTATATTGACATTTACTTTTAAGTTACTTAAAATATTACACACATCAAATTGAACTTAATATGTTTCAATGGACATAAAAATCCCTTTTGTAAACTTCAGTTGATGCACACACACACACACGCACGCACGCACGCGCACACACACACACACATATACATTTACATAAATATTTTGTTCAGTTATAAATAAAATAGTGCTCTTGTACACTACCTGACAAAAGTCGCCTATCCACGTTTTAGGAACAGCAAATAACAACTTGACTTCTAGTTGATCATTTGGTATCAGAAGTGGTTTATATGAAAAACAAAGGCCTCTAGATTATGCTTTATTTACCAAAATAAAATATGATCATGCCTTTATTTTTAATTATTTAATTAGGACAGTAAGGTCTGACTTTGCTTAGACAAAAGTCATGACACTTAACAGAAATAATGTACAGTACAGAATATAAAGTCATGCTGCAGTGGAAAAAGAGTTAATATTGTGTATGACTCCTATGAGCTTGGAAGACTGCACCCACACATCTCTGCAATGATTAAATTAACTTATTAATAAAGTCATCTGGAATGGCAAAGAAAGCGTTCTCGCAGGACTCCCAGAGTTCTTCAAGATTCTTTGGATTCATCTTTAATGCCTCCTCCTTCATCTTACCCCAGACATGCTCAATAATGTTCATGTCTGGTGACTAGTCTGGACAACCCTTTAGCACCTTGACCTTCTATGCTTTCAGGAACTTTGAAGTGGAGGCTGATGTATGAAGAGGAGCGCTATCCTGCTGCAGAGTTTGCCCTCTCCTGTGGTTTGTAATGTAATGGGCAGCACAAATGTCTTGATACCTCAGGCTGTTGATGTTGCCATCCACTCTGCAGATCTCTCACACGCCCCCATACTGAATGTAACCCCAAACCATGACTTTTCCTTCACCAAACCTGACTGATTTCTATGAGAATATTGGGTCCATGCAGGTTCCAATAGGTCTTCTGCAGTATTTGTGATGATTGGGATGCAGTTCAACAGATGATTTATCTAAAAAAATCTACCTTCTGCCACTTTACCAAATTATCAACTAGAAGTTATTAGTTGCTGCTCTTACAACAAGGATCAATGACAAGATTTTTGTCAGGTAGTGTACACCATCTGATTATCTTTTGGGAGAAGACTGTGTCATTTCAGGTAAAAAAAAAAATAAACTTGTAGGTTAAATATAAGTAACTAAGTCATAATTTATGAATGAATCATTTTGATCTTGACTGTATATTGTATGTGTATAAATATCCATAATATAATATATATTTTAAATAGTGTTGTTTTAAGTTCATATACATTGAATAAATGCAGTCATCCAAAACATTTAATAAATAAATAAATAAATAATTTCATGCACTGACTTATCTTTAAATATTCCTATATAGCCATATATAACCAACCATTTATAACCATTTCTTTAAATCACTGAACAGGGTTTGCTCCTCAAACTGGACAAACAATGTTATATTGGATTAATTATGAAAATGCTAGATACTTCCATCTTTTAAAAAAAGGACTTACAACATCACATGTGCAAGGCCTATTTATTTTTCCAATGGATCGAATTTGCTTTTCATCTTTTTTCAGAACCAAATAAAAACAAGTAGCCGCGGACTTTCTCTGAAATTATAATTGCTTCAATCAGCGAGGTCAACTGAGTCGAGGCTGATTACGTTTCTTAGTTCAAATACACGCACACTCGCATTTCTTTGCACTAGCCTAGTCCACTGATATTTGATGGAGCTGGGGCGGTTGTGCAATTCAAAAATGTACAAATAAATAAGGATAAATGAAAAGCAGTCCAGAATTTTTCCATACAAACGAGGGGGGTCAACACATGAATTCCAAGCCAGAAGCTAATTTCCAAACACAATGGAAAAAGAACAGAGTAAGGGTCAGTCGCTGGGCAAAGCCTACCTTAGCGTGTCTCCGTTCTTCAACATTCGCTTGTATCGCTCTTGATATCGTACGGCACGAACTTCCCTGATTTCTCTGATCCTGCGCCGCCAGTTCAGGAATCTGTAGTGTAAATTGACGTCATCCATCTCAGAGGACTGTGGAGCAGAAAACAGATGCTGTTGGTTTTTAGGGTTTCAAATTGAGAAGCTGAGATACAGTCAGAGAAAAAAAACTATTAATACATTTTATTTCTTTTGTTATATTCAACAGCTATTTAATAGAGATAAAAGTGCTAGAGACATATTTTATAATTATTATTATTATTTACATTTCAACACATTTTTTTTAAATAACGGTTTTAATAACTCAATTTTAATAACTCAAATTGTTTTGTGTAGTAGAAATGTTTTGCACATTATTGATTCATTCTTGACGGATTTTGTGTAACAGTTTTTAACATTTACACATTATGTGTATAAAAACCTTCTACATATATTATTTATTTCATAGTTTATACTTCGGTTAACTTTTTCGCTTGCCTATTTTTGTTAAATAAATAATATTTTTTATATACAATATACTTTTTTTGGCATTCAGTGTGGACAGCAAAGTAAGAATTTCATTATGAAAGGAACCTGTTCCTTACTGTGCATATGACAATAAACACTTTGAATTGTTGAATCTTGAAAGTTGAATGTACATAATAATTAACTAATTATTTTGCAAGATGCTGGTATTGATTCCAGTGCTATTTAAAGGCTTAACTAGGCAAGTTAGGTTAATATTCAAGTCACTGGACAAGAGTGGTTTGTTCTGTAGGCAATGAAAAGAAAATATTAATTTCTTTAGGGAGCTGATAATATTGTCCTTGGAATATTTTCTATTATAATTTGTTTATTTCAAGCAAACTAAAAGAAATAAGACTTTCTTTAGAAGATTAGAAGAAAAATATAATAGGAAATTATGTGAAAATAAAAAAGCACACACAAATCAATTTTTTTAGCAAGATTTCATAAATGGGGTTAACAAACCCCTGGGAGCTTTTTTTATTGAATTGAATCCAAAACTAACATATAAAACATGGGGCAGCGTTATTTACTGAAAAAATTACTTTCAGATTAAACTAAACCACTGTCTGTGCCTGTAAAGTTTAGGATGTGTTCACATGTGGAAGATCTGGTTTGATTAAAATGAACTCTAGTGCAATCAAGTGTGGTTTGTTTGAGTAAAATGTGAACACTGTCATCTGAACCTTGATGTGTTCAGGCAAATGGAAAAGATGGTATTTCTTGAAGATGAATGTGTGAATGTCTGGTGTGGTTTAACTATAATATGAGCACAACATAGACCAAAAAACTAAACTAAACAAACAAAAAACAGGACATGCAACTATAAAAAGGACAGAATGACGATGCTGGACAGTTGCAACTACATTATTTTCCATACAAATATGCAAATTAAATTTATTAGCAAAACTGGAATATCGCATAAAAGACGTGCAAATAAAGCAGAGTTTCCATCCAATGAATCAAAGAGAACAAAATTGTCTCTTCCTGACTAACTGACGCCAAATAGCAAAAGCAAAAAAAGTTATTTATTTAAGTAGAAGAAGCTGCATGAATCTTTTTCTTAATTAATAAATGGCTTGCGCCTCAGAAGACAATGCTGACAAGCAGTGAACGCGTGGTGGTGTTTCATGGCATGAGACACAAAGCCAGACACTCTTGACAGTTCAGGAGGCAATTAATAATATAATAACACTAATACTGAAATGGTTAACGTGTTTTAGAATGACCAAAACAACATTTCAGATGTTTTACAGCGTGCTCAGCCTGCTGGTTTGTTATCATCACATGACTTTTTTAATGGGCATACTGGAATTTGTTCACTAAAAGTGTCTCCATTGTAATTTATCAGCATTTTTCTTTTCGAAAAAATAGTTCATCCAACTAAGTTTCACGCATACATTTTTAAAGTTTCCATCAACCATTTTATATGCACATTTCCGAAATGCGCAAAAAAAATATGTGGATAGTGGTCCATTACATTTAGATTCAGTGACTGGAAATGCATCTCCCTGCCAGAAACAAAGTTTTAAGCCAGAATTCACAAGCGCTTTACACATTTGCAAGCTTTTCAGGAGTTCTCGGCTGATTTAAAGCATAACTGATATATACAGCATTGCATGTACAGTGTATATACATAAAATGGACACATTTCATCCAGCACACAGTATTGTTTTTTTTTTTTTTAAGTTTAATAGGTTTTGTCAAAAAACATATGGCATTAAAAAGCCCACTTTTAAAAGTCATTCTTAAGCATACCAGAACTAAACTAACTTTTTTATTTTTGTCAAAATGAGCCTTAAGAACCAAACGACAAGTGTGAACACAGCTAATATTCATTTAATAAACCAATGAGCCCCTGGTTTAAGAAATTAACATCAATTCCCACAATTTTCTGGATATGCTTTTACAGCAATTCAGCAGAATTGCAACAAATTAAAAGCTTGAGGATTTGAAACATCCAGGAGTTATAATGTTTTTAAAGTGAAGGATTTGAGACATTCAATGGTTTTTAAATACATAGTGTACAATAATGAGTACCCCCTTCATCTTTATTTCCCTTTCATACATTGTAATTGCTCTTTAAAACAGTACAGCTATTGTTTATATTTGTAAAAAAAAAAAAAAAATAGAAGAAAAAAAAAAACATTTCCATCATCAAACCTGTTATTTTACATTTGCATGTAATTAAAAGCCAATGTTAATGTACTGAGTGGACTATTAGACTCCCACGACTAAGAAGAGGTTAGAGTTCAAGTTCATTTGAAAGTCTTGTTAAAGTAAGCACTTTATTTTGATTCTTAAAGGGTCTCATTGTGATGTAAGAGCTCGATACACAGTAACGTGTCACCTGTCATTCAGTCATCCAGGATGTGAAGGGAGAAATTATTGATTGTCATAATTGTCATATCTCTTACACAGTATACACCAACAAATCAGATATAACTGTTTCTCATACACAGGTTGGATACAGAGGCAAAAAATGACAGGAAAACTACATGATACAAAGTATGTAAATATTATACTAGCCACATAAATGGTGCTGTCAACTATAAACTATGACAAAACTTCTCTAGATCCGCATACTATTAAATTATCAGTTGTAACGTTTTGCATGCTTAAGGAAAATGTTGCAACATGCTTAATACAGAAACTACATAATATCGGGTATCAGATGCAGAAGCGCATAACAGCAGGTTAGTTTCAATCACTGCTAATCACCTTGCATGGCTAACAAATTATTAGCTTCATTGAGGCCTCCTCGAAACAAAACACAAACAGCACAGAACAGCTAAACATCTGCAGTCGCTATATTGTAACGTATCTAAATATGTTGCCGCCATGTACGTACCTTATGTACATCAGTGGATAAGACGGTAAAACATTCTAAGGCCACTTGTGTTTACTTCTAGCTATCGACTCCATTAGCTAAGCTACCTGACAAACTTCGCACAACTGAGCGGCTCTTCCTGGATGGCGTCAGTTGAGGAATGAATTGAGCGCACCAATGAACGGCGTCGCAGAGTTTGATTGACAGGCGCTCAACCAATGAGAAACTTCGCAGCGATCAGCAGTGTTTTTTAAGTTGGACTTCAAGAAATGCGCATAAGAAGTAGCCACGGGAGGTTTTTCTCAATTTTACATCACACACACGAGTTCAAAGACCTATAGACACATTTCGGGGAGAAAAAAGTATCACTTTATGTGTTTCAAACAACGTACATGAAGATAAAAAGGTGAATTAACGTACCTATTAAAATATTAAAGTACTTAAAGTACTTTCTCAGTCGCTTTAGTGCATTTCTCTCAACGCTATTTACATTTGCACAATCATATACATTTGCACATCATAGTAGCAGTTTCTCATTCCTTCCAACAAATTGCAAATGCTTTTGGACAGGCATCAATTGCTTTCATACAACTCTCTGCTGTTTTATAAATTTATCATTTGCTTATGTCATGTCAGTCAAAATGAACTAAACTTGTAAATGCTAAATAGTCTTTCCATATAAAACTAAGAGTCCTCATTTCATTACTTGAGTCATTACATAGAAAATGTTGAACAAGTCAAAATCTGTCAAGCTAATTTTATTAAAAAAATGTAATCTTTTTTTCCTGAAAATGTCTTCTAAATTGAACAATTTCCTTAATGATTTACAGAACTATGTATGTTGTAGGTTCAGTTCTAATATGTACTGCAATATTGTTTACAGTTGTGCACAGCTCTACAAAAAGGAGGTTTATGTTTGTTGTGAATAAGGGTGTATTTATTCTTTTGCACAATGCTATGAATAAATTACAATTGGAGAGAGCAGTAAAACTGTGAAACATACATATTCAGTGTCTTGTACTGAGACACCTCTTTAAATGCAGTGATGTCTAACTTTACTGTAGTTTTCAAATGGCTGTGCAAACAGTATAAAGCGCTGTCTTGAGCATTTACCACCAAAATCTGACTTTTTTGCATTGGAAAAAATTTACAGAGTAAACTGTCCTAATGAAAACAGGACAAAGCCATTTGATTATCTTTTTCATAAACAATGGTGTCAGGACTTTTCATCTTGATGACATTGACACTTTCATTGACATCAATACTTGCTTTAGAGGAATGAGCTATCCATTTTGAGCAAGTGACACACTTTTCCAGGTTATCTAACAGGGTTTTGCAGTTTGTACTAATTGTTTTAAGAAATGCATTAACTGTTGTGTAAATGTAAAAAGTGTTCTGAGAATTGCACCACTGCAACGGAGAAAAACTGTATTCTTTTGCACAATGCTGTGAATAAATTACAATTGGAGAGAGCATATGCAGTAAAAATGTGAAACATACTGTACATATTCAGTGTCTTGTACTCAGATACCTCACTAAATGCAGTGGTGTCTAACTTTACTGTAGATTTCAAACGGCTATGCAAACAGTATATAGTGCTGTCTTGAGCATTTTCGGGTCGTGTCACCAAAATCTGACTTTTTTTACATTGGAAAAAATTACAGAGTAAACTTAATAAAAACATGACGAAGCCATTTGACTATCTTGTTTATAAACAATGGTGTCAGGACTTTTCATCTTGATGACACTGACACTTTCATTGACATCAATACTTGCTTTTGAGGAACGAGATGTCCATTTTGAGCAAGTGACACACTTTTGGACGTTATCAACTAGGTTTTGCAGTTTGTACTTATTGTGTTGAGAAATGCATAAGCTGTTGTGAAAATTTAAATAGTGTTGTGAGAAATGCACCAAAGCCACTGAGAACAACTGTAAAACTGCTTGGTAAGATTTTTTTAGAGTGTAATCTATTAAACTGAAATATACTCAATGTGTCTTCTGTATTGTCTTGTTTTGGTACCTGAAACCGCCTTAAAACGTTTAGATGATAGATTCAATAAAGGATGGATGGATGGACAAATGGAAACCAGACAAGATAGATAGATAGATAGATAGATAGATAGATAGATAGATAGATAGATAGATAGATAGATAGATAGATAGATAGATAGATAGATAGATAGATGGATGGATGGATGGATGGATGGATGGATGGATGGATGGATGGATGGATGGATGGATGAATGAATAGACGGGCTGACGGGCGGACAGAAAGAGACAGAAAGACAGACCGACCAACAGCTAGATAGATAGCTAGACAGCTAGATAGATAGCTAGCCAGCCAGCCAGCCAGCCAGCCAGACAGAGATAGATAGATGGATAGATAGATAGATAGATAGATAGATAGATAGATAGATAGATAGATAGATAGATAGATAGATAGATAGATAGATAGATAGATAGATAGATAGATAGATGGATGGATGGATGGATGGATGGATGGATGGATGGATGGATGGATGGATGGATGGATAGACGGGCTGACGGGCGGACAGAAAGAGACAGACAGACAGACCGACCAACAGCTAGATAGATAGCTAGACAGCTAGATAGATAGCTAGCCAGACAGACAGACAGACAGACAGACAGACAGACAGACAGACAGACAGACAGACAGACAGACAGACAGACAGACAGACAGACAGACAGACAGACAGACAGACAGACAGACAGACAGATAGATAGATAGATAGATAGATAGATAGATAGATAGATAGATAGATAGATAGATAGATAGATAGATAGATAGATAGAAGCCCACCTCAATTATTCAGCTTTTGTAACCCAGAAAAAGTTTGGAGCGGTCCTGGCTTTTAGATGTCGACTGGCTGATGTTTTCTTATTAGAGTTGATTAACTTTGGCAATGAATACAAAAATCACCTGCTGTCTGACATTCCATATCCACGCCACAGCACGGCCCTGTTCTGTTTCCACATGTTTTGGCTGGAAAATGTTCCAAGACGCGTGCCAAACCGATGGGGTCTCTCTGTTTCCAAATTCACCAGATTACACGGTTTTCCTCTTCATCTCTGTCTGCGAGTCCGATTTGCTTCCAACACCCGTGATCCTTTCTAAACCTCGCTGCTTCCATTTGTCAGCATCTTGTCAGTGCGGCTTATACCAAAAATAAGATGCATGCATCATCCTGTCTTGCAGGTATTACTCTCCATATATGCGTACAGTACAGTGCATTTAACTCCTGCAGTCGTCCTGAGTCATGATTATAAGGGGGCTTTAGATTGTGCCAAATGTTCTGTAACCCACTTTTCAGCCTATGTGAGGTGATGAATGCCAGACCCGGTTTAGTGGACTGGAAACACATCCTCAGAGTCAATGGAAAATGGAAATAGTGGTGTCAACGCGTTCGTTCATAATGCTAGTATTTATGTCACTTCATCACACAGCTCGGCTCTCCAGGATACTTGGTCACGATTGGTCAGTCACTTTGTTTAGATGTTTCAGAATAATGGTTGTCGTGCAGAAAACTTTGTATTACTGAGCACTTATTCCAAGATGGATGGCTTTCAGTGGTCTTTAGAAGTGAAATATTGAAATTCATTTAGACTCAGATTAGTGCTTTGTGTCTCTTTATTTATAAATTTGATTTAAATATATAAAATAGCTGGTGATTAATACAGTTTGTTTTTAATGTAACACATGTAATTGTTGTATCTATCTACACTCTGCTACCACTATATAGTTTAATACAATGTTGTAACTGAAAAATTCAAAATTGCTTCTTGTCAGAATAATTTTATTAATGTTTCAAAACAGGAAAATATTGATAATTACATCAACTTAAAAATGTGGCTAATTTAAAAGTAAATTCATGTGTCAATTAGTTTAAAACATTATTTAACTTGTAGCAACCCAAAGAAATTGGGTTGATAACTCAATTTTTCCACACTTATGGAGTTGTTTTGTATTTTTAAGTCTACACACGGATGTTTTTTGGGTTTTTTCTCACACTGTTTAAATGGGACTGTACATGTTTTTGTTTTGTAAAACGATAAAAATCTGTAGTTTAAAAGAAAAACAAAAAATACTGGTAAACAAAAATGTTGTTGTGGTAAATGCATTTCTTACAAGCAACTAAATGAACAGTAAATCTGAAAACAAACAAAAAATTTAACAATTTCAGCTTAATTTATTTGAGGATCTAAACCTGAAAACTTGCATGTAATTAAGTACATAGCACTGGATTTTTTTTAAATTTTAATTTAAAAAAAATAGTTGAAACAACTTAATTTTTTGAGCACTCAACTTAACAAATGGAGTTTATGCTATGTAAAAATCCCTCTCATTAAAGAGGAGAAGGTCATTTGGCTAACATAATAAAGTTTGTTGTCTGAACTTCATTTTGTCAGATGTTGTCGTAACTTGAATATATTGATGCAAAGTGTTGCCAGGGTGACATGGTGGCTCAGTGGCTAGCACTGTCGTCTCACAGCAAGAAGGTCGCTGGTTCGAGTCCCAGCTGGCATTTCTGTGTGAGGTTTGCATGCTTTCCCCATGTTGGCGTGGGTATTCTCCAGGTGCTCTGGTTTTTAGATAGATAGATAGATAGATAGATAGATAGATAGATAGATAGATAGATAGATAGATAGATAGATAGATAGATAGATAGATAGATAGATAGATAGATAGATAGATAGATAGATAGATAGATAGATAGATAGATAGATAGATAGATAGACGAACAGACAGACGGGTGGACGGATGGACGGAAGGATGGATGGACAGATGAAAAACAGACTAGATAGACAGACAGACAGACAGACAGACAGTTAGACAGACGGACTGACAGACAGACAGACAGACAGATAGATAGATAGATAGATAGATAGATAGATAGATAGATAGATAGATAGATAGATGGATAGATGGATAGATGGATGGATGGATGGATGGATGGATGGATGGATGGATGGATGGATGGATGGATGGATGGATAGATGGATAGATAGATAGATAGATAGATAGATAGATAGATAGATAGATAAGATAGATGAAAACCAGATTAGATAGATAGAACATATACTGGAATAGTTGGTGGTTCATTCTGCTGTGGACACCCCTGATAAATAAGTATGAACCATTATATAAACGTATTATTTTTATTCTTTCAGATACATGTAAACTATTAGATAGATCAGACAAACCCCACATCTACTTTTGACATCTTTCAGGGGGATTCAAGTATTCATTTGGGGGTCAAACTCCCCTGTAATTTCCATCATGGGTGTATCGTCCAATGCTATTCATAACCAATAAAGAGAAATATTCCACGGCACAAACAGAGGCATGTTTGTTTTATAGAGAGCTATGACCGCACATGTCAATACAGTACGATAAGCATCTAAATCCTGTTTGCCTTCTGCACTCCAGATACCAGCCCGTCTTTGACATCTTAACTTCCATCCCGCTTCATGACAACAACAAATAAACACAGCTCTGTCCTTATGGGACCCCTCCGGCTGGGTGTGTCCTGAAAGCAGACTTTTGCCCATGAGAGAGACCCCTTCAGACACTGATGGCATAAGCCCTTTTTTTGGCCACTATATGGAATTTTTATCGTCTTCTACAAAAAGCACATAAAAGACAAGTCATAAACCCTCGATTAATGGTATCTGGGCCAAAGTACAACTCGAACTTTATGAAGTCTTCCAAAGAGATCAGATTTATCTGCTTGACTGGGCTGATGGATTGCGTTATTAAGCTGCTGGCATTTAACGTCTTGTGTACATTCCAGCCAAAACACTGCCCCAATTATCCAGACGGTCCATTCTCCAAAATAAACTATTAAGTGGCAGAATCTCCTTTGGTTGAACCGCTTTATCATAACGCAACATTCTCAATGCAATGCAGGTGTGCGTTCAATCTAGTCAATGCAGCTACCTTTTTGAGTTCATGTGCCGTTCATTTAAAGCTAGCATAATATAGAAATGCTGTATTTTCTGTCAATAGTATATTTCTGTAAATTCAATTTTTTGTAAATGTGTACACTACCTGACAAAAGTCTTGTCGTCGATCCCAGTTGTAAGAGCAGCAAATAATAACTTGACTTCTAGTTGGTCATTTGGAAAAGTGTCAGAAGGTAGATTTTTCCCATGAATCATGTTAAACTTCATCCATATCATCACAAATACTGCAGGAGACCTATTGGAACCAGCATAGAAAAAAGATACTCACAGATTTAGTCAAGTTTGGTGAAGGAAACATCATGGTTTGGGGTTACATTCAGTACTGGGGTGTGCAAGAGATCTGCAGAGTGGATGGCAACATCAACAGCTTGAGATGTCAAGACATTTGTGCTGCCCTTTACATTACAAATCACAGGAGAGGGCAAATTCTTCAGCAGGATAGCGCTCCTTCTCATACTTTTGCCTCCACTTCAAAGTTGCTGAAAGCAAACAAGATCAAAGTGCTAAAAGATTGGCCAGCCCAGTCACCAGATATGAACATTATTGAGAATGCCTAGGGTAAGATGAAGGAGGAGGCATTGAAGATGAATCTAATGATTCTTGATGAACTCTGGGAGTCCTGCAGGAATGCTTTCTTTGCCATTCCAGATGACTTTATTAATAAGTTATTTGAGTCATTGCAGAGATGTATGGATGCAGTCGTCCAAGCTCCAACAATATTAGCTCTTTTTCCACTACACCATGACTTTATATTCTATACTGGACATTATTTCTGTAAAGTGACAAGACTTTTGTCTAAGCAAAGTCAGACCTTACTGTCCTAAATAAATCATTAAAAAATCAAGGCATGATCATATTTTATTTGGATAAAATAAGCGTAATCTAGAGGCCTTTGCCTTTCATATAAGCCACTTCTGAGACCAAATGATCAACTAGAAGTCAAGTTATTATTTGCTGTTCCTAAAATTTGGATAGGCAACAAGACTTTTGTTAGGTAGTGTTTATTTCAGTTAATAAAAGATCAATCGATGACTGTAAAGGGCTGTAAAGATGCATTTTTTTCAGAAGGTTCTTGTGCTTATTCTGAACGCTGTGTTCTGTATTAGAAAAGTTGTAAATAAAAAGTATGAGCTCATGTGTAAGTTTGAAAAATAATTTTCTGTTTCTTGCACATATCAGTCATGTTGCTTTATAAATCCTCAATGTTTGGAGCAGAATACACTGTAGAATTGTTTTGTAATTTAGAAGTTTTCTGTATTTTGTGATTTATGTTTTTGTTTTTCCCCTTTTATTTATGCTTTTTGAATTGCATTATGGAACGTTGATCTTTCTTACAACAACTTTTATTAACATTTTTATTAGTTTAAAGTGATATATTGTCTGGGTTGCTGTTTTATTACTGTATAAAATGTTGTGAAAACTGCCAGTACATTCTGTGTTATTTTACAGACTAATTTCTCTCTATACTATTTCTTATACTTTATATTATTTCAAACTACTAAAATGTCAATTAAAGTCACTTGTTAAAACCTTGGAGTTGAATTTTCAACATCAAAAGTCAACAGAGCAAAGATTAAGGTCCCATAATCCAATTCACAAAAGTAAATAAATGGACACTTGAATCACAAAACACAGAAACTGTTAATTAAAAGACATTTTACAGTGTAGAGAAGGTATGAAAATTTCACATCATGATGACTAAATTGATCACGGTTATCGATATTAAAATGATCTAAAATTGTAATAAAAAAAATGACACCAATAGCCTAGTGGTTAGTGTGCAAACACATTGCAATATGGTCATCACGGTGACCCCAATTTGAATCCTGGCTCGAGGTCCTTTGCCGATCTTTTCCTATTCTTTGTTGTTAGTTCCTCACATTCCTGTCTATAATCTCCATTGTACTATAAAAATTAAAGATAAAAACTCCAAAAATAATTCATTAATTCATTTTCCTTCAGCTTAGTCCCTTATTTATCAGGAGTTGCCACAGCGGAATGAACCACAAACTATTCCAGCATATTTTTTACACAGTGGATGCCCTTCCAGCCACAACCCATTACTGGGAAACACCCATACACTTATTCACACACACTCATACACTAGGGTCAATTTAGTTTATTCAGTTCACCTATAGCGCATGTGTTTGGACACTGGGGGGGAACCAGAGCACCCAAGCAAACATGGGGAGAACATGCAAACTCCACACAGAAACGCCAACTGACCCAACCGGGACTCGAATCAGCGACTTTCTTGCTGTGAGGCGACAGTGCTAAACATTGAGCCACCATTGCTTGGATTTGTTTGCTAATGTTTGTATTATTTAATTTATATAGATTCTTTGTGTGTGTATGTGTTGTAATAGGAACGTTTGATTTTCTTAATGAAGGTAATGTTTGCTAAACCTGCACTTAGAAAGCTGCCTCACAGAGATCCACGTTTACCTTGTGTTTCACAAAACTGCATAAAGCTGATTTATAAATGCAAAAAGGAGTTGTGTGATTTAATGAAAATATCTAATTGGCATTTTTTTGACTAATATTATTATATTTGATTTGCAATTTATTTTTGTGTGTCGAGCTTCAGTTGAGTAATTCACCATGGTTTACCTTGAAACGGGTAGTAGTGACAACACTAGTCAGGAGCCGCAATTCATTAGCTGTTGACATTTTATGAATCACCAAGAACCACAGTATCAGCTAAAAACGTCTTTAATGTTCTGTTGTTGTGATCAACTACAACTTGGATGGCCCAAGGGTAGGTAAATTAACAGATTCATAATTTCTTTTTTTTCTGGCAGAGATAAGTATGTCAGCTCCATTAGTTGTCTGCTTTTGGCAACTAATAATTTTGAGACAGAAACACAGACATGGGTCCTCACACCTAACAGATTGTGATTACTTGATCCATTCCTGTGTTTCATTTTTACAAACTTTTTGAACTCATGATGTTTAATAAACAATAAAATACATTCCTTTTTAGTCTTCTCTCAATCATTTAATCCACCTAAAGCTTGTGTTTACCTGCCTGGATGCTTGTGCATAAAACACCCACATCTCAAAAATCAAGACTTCGCCTTAAATATTTAAGGGATAGTTCACACATTTACTCACCCTAGACTTGTTTTGACTGTTGAACACAAAGAAAGATATACTGAAGACAGCTGGAAACCTGTAACCATTGACTTTCATAATATTTGTTTTTCCGACTATGGATGCCCTAAAAAAAATTACCTTTGCTGTTTGTTCAAACTACTTATTTACTATAAGCTGAACCAACACAATTCTTACACTTTTTGGGGGACAACTTAATTGTTTAATGTTCAGTCCACTTAAATTTGTACAAATTATTAAGTTAACGTAACTGATTTGTGTTGGGACAACATGAAGGAATTGTGTGGAGCCCAGCATTTTTTACAACGAGTCAATGATTACAGGTTTCCAACATTCTTCAAAATATCTTCTTTCGTTTTCAACAGAAATCTGCTTTGATAATGACAGAATTACCACTTCTGGGTGAACTATCCCTTAAACTTTTTCTCTAATCCACTACACTCAGAATGACACCAAATCAGAGAATTAATGACTCGTCGTAACTTTGAAATTCATCACAACTTCAGTAAGTGGCTTTTCAGCATCTGCAAGATCTCAAAAAGTTACAAACACCACAACGCCACATTGGAAAGCTTGACTTCAACAAAGTGGCCAGTGTTCTTAGAAGCAACAGGGTTAATAGAGCGACTCCCCACAAGCAAATTACCGTAGTCTGCGTGTAATCACCAGTGAAATGGAGTCCCTCGCTCTTCATTGTTACCATGGCAAAGATTACTAGAATGCTCTAACATTTTCACAGAAGATGCATGAAAAAAAGTAACCATCATAGCCAGAGTAAGTATCCTGGGCGAAGGAATGTTTCCAGATACAATAATGGGTGAGGGAAAGCTGGAGCAGAGCTTGATGATTTCTAAAAGGAAAAATAATCTCTCTCTCTTCCTCTCTCTCTCTTTCTTTCCACCCCCCTTACACATTCTCTCTCTCTCTCTCTCTCTATTTCTCTCTCTCTCTCTGTCTCTCAGTCCCAGCCCCTGAAGGTGTCATAACTGTGCTCTCTCCCTCTCGCTCTCTATCACCGCCTTTCAGATCTTTAAAAGCCGCTGCTTTGCCGTTTCTCACTCGTTCTCGGTTTTGTATCCTCTGGCACTGCAGGGGGACTCACCAAGCAAAGCTGAAAAAAGCCAGCGCAGAAACAGAGAGAGGGGAAAGAGACTTCCAGAAATAGCATCAGCCACGTACGACAGGACTGAGCATGGAGAACCTGAGACCTGGACGCAAGATGTCTTTCCTTTCCAACTTGACGGCCGTTGTCCTGTTGCTGGTCGTCCACTGTGGATCCTGGTGTCTGGCGGGTCGCTTGGGCCCCCACAAAAACTGCCCGACGTGCAAAGATGGGCACTTTTCGGGTGCAGGTCGGGCCTCCAGGGACCCGGCCGGGGCGGCCAGCACCACCGTGCTGGCGTTGGGGGAGCCCTGCGGGGTGTACACCCTAAGCTGTGCCAGGGGGCTCCGCTGCATACCCCCTCCGCGGGAACACAGCCCCCTTCAGGCTCTGCTGCAGGGCAGAGGCTTCTGCGCCAAACACAGCAGAACGAGTCCCACCGAGAGGCCCCGCCCCACAGGTAAGAGTTCCAGCCAGCAGATGCCTTTGCGGTCCCTTCCTTCCGCATGCGGTGAGGGCTAATCTGCTTTAAGTGCCACGGCGAAATAGCTGGAGGATGCATTTCAGGTTCGACGGATATATATGCTGGCAAGCCGCTTGTGCTGCTGCAGTGTCCATATCAGAGGATGACAAAACTGTAACCGAAGCAAGGACATGTGCATAAAGTGCCGGGAATAGCTGATGGTTTTGCATGTGATGGCTGTAAATTCCTGCAGGGTGTAAAGGCATTTCTGTGATTTGAGGCTTTCGCACGTCGTAAATACGCATGATGAAGATTACTTGCAATAATGGTGGTGGGGGGGTATATGTAATGTGAATATGCCAGGGGTGTGTGTGTGTGTGTGTGTGTGTGTGTGTGTGTGTGTGTGTGTGTGTGTGTCTGAGTGCAGGTGTGTGTGAGAGAGTATGTGCAGGAATGTGACAGTATGTGACACTATGTGGATGAGTGCTGGCTTGTCATGCATATGGGAGTCAGAACAATTCAGAGGAGAAACAAGAGGAGATGCAAGAGTTGTGTGTGTGTGTGTGTGTGTGTGTGTGATCTTGAGTGACTATTAGATTCACCCACATTCTGACAGTGTCCTTTCATGTATCAGGTGTCTCCATCTACTGTTTGATTTAGGTCACTACAACTCAAAGACAGCATCATTTGATAACTAAAGAGAATGATTTGAGGAACTATCGTTTTAAAATAAATACAAAATGAAGCAGCATGTACTCTTTTAAGTAAAGCCAAACACATTATTTCAGTCAAATAACACTCTGTAGTGCCTTTTTTCTTTTTCTAAAAAAATGCAGAGTCATTATTTAGTTTTAATGTCTGCTTTTTTCCCGCAGGGCCACATCCTTCACACAGTAATGAAATGGAAAAGGTGAGTTTCTCTTGGATTCCTTACAGAATTTTTCATTTCAATACAGCATGATAAATACTTAAAGCTAAAGGTTTATAAATGAATAATGATCAAATCATTCTACAGAAACATTTCATAATTTAATCAAAGCCTTAATTTGCTGTATTCAATTAGCTTGATGTATATTAAAGCCAAGTCAGAGTATGTATGTATGTATGTATGTATTAAAATAATAACTGCTAAACTAGTTAACAGACTTATCATGGCATCTACACTGCTCAGCATACAGTATATGAGTTCACCCCTCACAAATCTATCTTCTAAATTCATATATTTAATAGGAAGCTGTACAATATTATATTGTGCAAATATATATATATATATATATATATATATATATATATATATATATATATATATATATATATATATATATATATATATATATATATATATATATATATATATAGAGAGAGAGAGAGAGAGAGAGAGAGAGAGAGAGAGAGAGAGAGAGAGAGAGAGAGAGAGAGTTTAGTCAGTACTGAAGCCAAATCTGGAGCTTATCTAACAAAATAACTTACAATAACAGTCCAAAAACTAGTACACCCAAATTTATATGTTATAGAAAAATATTGAATACAAATTTAAAACAAAAAAAGAAGAAAAATCAAGAGAAGTAAAAAAAAAGAAAGAAAAATTTAGGTTAAAGTTTTTGCAATATTTTGCATGAGTTAAATTGTATTATCTTTCAATTTGTAAATATGTTTGGTGACTAAAATATTATTTTAATAAATATATCAGTTTAATAAATCTGTTTTGTTTAAATGCACTAAAAATGGCCTATATTCACTGAGAAATGGATATAAATATTCATTTTCAAAATAGGGTGTACTCAATTATGCTGAGCACTGTATATATTTGCTTCTCCCTAGTGATTTGAAGTGCTTCTTTTATCCTCAGTTGCTTTAAATAAAAGAATATATGAATAAATATATTAAATAAATGAATATATGTATAATTAAAGTGAAACACCAAACAAAAAATCAACGACAAAATAGAACTGAATGTTCAAGTGTCTCCTTGAAATATCACATGGTGTTATATGTATGATGGATGGCATTTTCTTTGCATTTCCTCACCAGGCTCCATGTCGTAAGCTGCTCAACAGTGTCTTGCGGGGTCTCGAACTCACCATTTTCCAGTCTGATCGTGACATCTACATCCCAAACTGTGACACTCGTGGCTTCTACAGGAAAAAGCAGGTATTGTTTGGCTGAATTAATAATTGCATGTTGATTTTAAAAGATGCATACAATGTAGTAGCTTTTCTACTTCACAATTTCACTTAAAATTCAGTGTTTCTTTGCCATTTCTCATGAAATTAACTATTTAGTGTGCATTTTACATTCATTTTAACCATTGTTAGTTATTCTCCTGTTCTTAATTCTCTTACTGTACTTCTAAAACCATTTTGATCATCATTATAAGTGATTTTGTCTTATTGTAGGATTTGTATGGGTATGACCTAGGTATTACAATGTTGCGGTGGTTTATGAGGACATGCCTTGTGTCCTCGTAATTCAAAAATGTTAAAAATCATACTTAATTTGCTACTGGTTTACATTGAGGATTGGGTTTAGGGGTTGGGTAAGTAAAAATAATGTACATCCAGGTCGTTTTTATCACTGAATAAAGCTAGTTAAACTGAAAACAACCAGCTGGATGTATTTTATCCCACTTATTATATGCCTACCTGCTACAAAACATAATAATTAGACACAAAACATTGTTCTGAGCTATAATAGTTTATTAGTTCTTTCATTAAAGATGACAGAAATAAAAACGTCATCATTAAAAGTCATTTTGTCCTATTGTATTACCTTTAACAGTGTGTAAAACAGAAGTTAGAATGACGTACCAATTTGAGAACAATCTCTTGTTGTCTTGCAGTGTCGGTCCTCAAAGGGCATGCAGCGCGGCCACTGCTGGTGTGTGGATGAACTGGGCAACACCGTGCCATCACGTGCTGGGGAGGATGGCATTTTACCATGTGACGGAGAGTGAGGGGAGCGAGGGTCCCGCAGCTCTGAGCCTGGAGGAAGAGGAAGAGGAGGGGTACAACGGGGAGAGGGGATGACTTCAGCTTGGTGCAAGACACTGCCTGACCAGGACACACCAGGGATAAACCACTTCAACATGGGAACGGGCCCTCACTCCGAACGTCCAGACCACGTTCACTGCCATAAACTCGAACATTATGAATAAGACAGCGTCAGAATACAGAAATAATGACCACTACACCACATGAGCTTAAGTCGGTTGTTACAGAGATATTTCATTTCTGGTCCTACAGTGCAAGTACTGGTTTTGGTGGTTAATGGGGACAAAGATTTGTATGGGTATGACCTAGGTATTACAATGTTGAGGTGGTTTATGAGGACATGCCTTGTGTCCTTGTAATTCAATAATGTTAAACTTCATACCTAATTTACAGTGAGGATTGGGTTTAGGGTATGGGGTAGGGTAAATAAAAAATAAAGTACATCCAGGTAGTTTTTAAATGCAGAATAAAGCTTGATAAACTGAAAACAACCAGCTGGATGTATTTCATCCCGCTTGGCTACCTGCCCAAAAATGTAAAAATTAGACACAAAACATTGTTCTGAACTATAATAGTTTATTAATTCCTTAATTAAAGGCAAAGCTGACAGAAACATAAATGGCTGAATGGAGAATACACCAATCTACATATTACTCAGCCATAAGATGGCGCCAAATGTGGAGGGCTGTTTTTTGAGACTGAAGGTCTTTTCACTTTATTCTGTGAAAACAACCGCCTAGATGTACTTTATCCCACTTATTATATGGATACTTGCCACAAAATGTAAAAAATTAGGCACTAAACATTGTTTTGAGGTATAATAGTTTATTAATTCTTTAATTAAAAGCAAAGCTGACAGAAATGAAAACGGCTGAATGGAGAATACACTGATCTACATATTATTCAGCCACAAGATGGCGCCAAACAATGGAAGGCTGTTTTATGAGACTGAAGGGTTTCATTCTGTGAAAACAACCGTCTGGATGTATTTTATCCCAGTTATTACATGGCTACCTGCCACAAAACATAAAAATTAGACACCGTACATTGTTCAGAGCTATAATAGCTTATTAATTCTTTAATTACAAGCAAAGCTGACAGAAATTAAAATGGCTGAACGGAGAATACACTAATCTACATATTATTCAGCCACAAGATGGCGCCTACTGAAGAGGGCTGAATTATGAGACTGAAGGGCTTTATTTTCTGAAAACAACCACTTGGATGTACTTTATCCTGATTATTATATGGATACTTGCCACAAAATGCAAAAATTTGTCATAAAAAATGGTTTCGAGTGATAATAGTTTATTAATTATTAAATTAAAGGCAAAGCTGACAAATGAAAACCGGTGATTGGAGCATACACTAACCTATGTATTATTGAATCACAAGATGGCGCCAAATAGCTGTGGAGACAGACAAGCATTTATTGTAGCACCAAGATGAGACTGTCATCAATTTCAGTGGATGAAATCTCGGAGTAACATACGTAACTTTGGAATTTCGAAACAGACCAATCAGAATCAAGTATTTCAGACAGTCGTGTAATACGGCGATATAATAAGCGTTTTTACCATATAAAATATATCACGCCTATGGAAAATCCTCATAAACCACCAAAACCAAAGTGTGTGTGTGTATGTGTGTGTGATAGTAATCCGTGCCTATGTTTGTTTCTCAATGTGCTGTTATACAGTTTAAGCAGATGGGGTGATTTTGTTTTTGAACCGTCCCCTCTCCCCTTCTCCAGTGATACACTGACTAAACTATACATTTACCTTCTTCATCTAATTTATTCTGGAGTATTATTAATACATTTCCTCAAATACTTCCCATCGAGGACTTGCATATCCTTTTGAATCGTTCACATTGTCATGTAATCCAAATGCTATCATAAATGTGCACGTCTGGGAAATACTCCATTTTTCTTTTTCGTTCATACGACACTCTGACTGCAAACACGCATCGTGGATTGTTTGTACATAAGTGAGTTTTTTGTGGTTGGTTGTGTCATGAGGTGGAATATTCTTGAATGCTGATGGCTGTTACCTTTTTTGAGAAGTGGTTAGGCATATTTTTATATATTTCAATATGCTATTTTATATATATAAAAATATATATAAATTGTCGATTTATTTAATGAACTACAATGCCATGTATTTTTATATTGTCAGCAGTTTTTCATTGTCAAAACAGAGCTTATTTTATTTGCTAAGAGAATGAGAGCACCGTGGTTGGTGGCACCATAACAAAGGGATTAAAACACACACAATGTAAACCCCCTTTAGAGAGCGTTTACTGCTGTACATGTGTTTTTATATGATTATTATTATTTTTATTTCATGTCATGGTTGTTTCGTTATTTATGTTGTTATGCTGATCCTTCAGTATTGGAAAGTGTTACTATATCGCTTCATTTTCAATATTTCAGATTGTTTTCTGGGTATTTTGTTCAGATCTTTGTTTTCTCATTCCCACAATGCATTGAGGAAAAAAAAGTGCAAAAAATAATGTCTGATCAATGTCCCTCACACTGATTTTGTTGTATCAATATATGTGCCAGTATTTGTGGCTCCTTAAAAAGGAGCCCATCGCAAAAAGTATGTGTGCAAGAACTATGAGACAAAAAAATAAACAGATACAAAGAAAAATAAATGCATATGTTAATATAAAGACCGTCTCATTGCAGAATCTCTTTTAAAGCTAAAATTGCACATGCACAAATGACATATTTACAAAAAAAGGAAGCAATGAATTAGCAAAGGCAACCAGAAAGAGCAGATGCTGGTGTTGGCTGCAAAAAGGCAACCATATGGTCATACAAATGTCCTCCTACAAATATTGCCTTGTGCACACTGAGCTATGGTGACTGTGCATTTCTGTGGGCCCTGAGATTTTGCTTACTAAGAATAACTTTATGCTTGATCACATCTTGCTATATTATCAGCTGCATATAGTTCTGTTTAAACAGTCTAATTCTCATATGATTAAATATTTAGAGTGCTGGGGGTTTTGTGCCAGGATTCATGCACATGTATAGTCCCACAATAATCCATATGCTTGTTTCCAAGGTAACACCATATAGCAGAATATAGCATATGTCTGTGCTTTCATCATGCCCTAGTTTGAGAATATATTCATTCTTTAATGTGAGGAACATTCTTGTGAGCTTGTAGGCCTATCTTTTAGGTAAATAAGCAAATATGTGCAGTATAACATTTACAGCTTACATTTGATATCGTAATTTAAATTAATAATACATTAATACTTACATTTAGTAGTTTGTCTTTGATTTGTGGTGTGACAGTGGCATCAAAGACACTACAAATCCAAGACTTTTTAAGTGTTAATAAGGCATAGCCCATAGAGTATTTATAACTTGATCTTTGATATTAACCGCTTCTATGAAATCGTGTGTGTGTGCGTGTGTTACCTGTTCAAAAGTCTCATTGACGATGCTAAGCTAGCAGATACAAGGCATTGCTATGCTATTCTAACGGTCGTTTCACCTTTAGCGCGTTGATATACCGGTTTTGGATCATTGGTTAGTGGCCGGAATCAAAAGAGTCCATCTCCAAGTGTATATTAATAAAGTGTTATCTCAAAATACTGCATAAGCTCCTCCTTCGGTCGTGGCAAATTCGTTAAAAGAAACTTTTATTCGTTATTCGAAACTTTTATATTAAGTTCCGCGAATCGATTCTTTTGAACAATTCTTTCATTGAGAATATATGAATATATTCATTGAGTAGCTCCTGGTGGTATACAACATTATTATTATTATTATTATTATTATTATTATTATTATTATTATTATTATTATTATTATTATTATTATTGTTATTATTGGCCGCCCAAACGTTTTTTTAATTACTATCATTGTTGTGCAGTCGCACATAGCCACTTGTGGATTTGATCTTTTATTTACAATCTATGGATTTGACCCGCAAACTACTGTACATTTACGGTACTGCACTGTGTACATGGCTTTCGGTTTTTCTGTGAATATAGTCTTAAGCAGAGGTGCCCAAACATTTTCTTATGAAGGGTTGACTGAAACTTGACTGAGGGTTGTGGGCCGAAGGTAAATATATAGCTATCTGTATTGCATTAAAGTTGCCATGGGTTTTTCCTTATTTATTTCACAATATTTCAAAATAAATAGAAAAAAAAAGATTTTAATCGAATTACCTAATGCATTATCATCTTATAATAAATTTATTACAATAAAAACAGCAAATTCGTGTTATAACACAATGGAGTTTAATGCTGTAAACACTAGTAAAGTTGTGGATGGCTTGTGCTATCTGTCAAGTGACAGTATTTATTTACTTAAAAAACTAAAAAGCTCATTCATTTACAACATTTACTTGAAACATTTAATTTCAGCTAGCTTTTTGTAGCTTAACAATAAAACAAACAAAATGTCAAGTTTAATCAGAAATGGCAATGTCCGTAAGTGCTCATTTTTTCCTATTTTTGTAAATATTCATAGGTCATTTAATTATTATCGGTTTTACACAACTGTACTTTGTACAGTTACATGCTATGCTGGTGGTGTAACAAATATGACAATTTTGTTAATATTCGAAACAAATTGTCCTTCTTAATAGATTTTCCTCATTTGTGTATTAAGTTTTGTATAAAAAATTATGTACATAAGTAAAGCTTTAATGTCAAGCTGGTTAAAATGAACATGTTGAAGTAAATGTTCATAGCCTATTTACATGTAGTTTTACAAAAAAAAAGACATTGAGATATTGTCTTATCTGGAGTACAATATTGGGTAAACTTTACATTAAATAACAATTGGTTAGGTCACAATAATTATAATTATTAGGGCTACTATTTATAGCAGTGGTTCTCAAAGTGGGGGTCACGAGACAACGAGGGGGAGTCGCTTGGAGATTTCCAAAAATCTCATCTATTTTATTAAATTAATATTTTATCCATAACCTGCAGAATATAACAATAGTTTTTAACTTTTAATATAGTTATTATATACTTAATATTTAATAGTTACATAAAAAAAGCATGCAAGTAAAAAGTCATCAGCCTTTCAATTTTTTTTCCATTGAATTGCGACCCCTGGGGTTATTGTTCTAGATTAACATCACAGCAGTAGCGTTAGTTGCAGCAGATTGATTTTACGGTACAATGTTAAACTTTGACACCTTTATGACACTGACATACTTTAAAAATCAAGGCCCCGACTAAACAAGGAGGAAAATCTCCAAGTGGCTCAAAGTCTCCAAAATTAAACCAAGAATAGTCTTGTGCTAAACATTGTGCTCACCATTCTCATTAAGTGAGATTAATATTAAATTAAACAAAGAAATAATGATTATAAAAATAGACTGTTGCACTTTTTTTGTGTTGGATAAACTTGTTTATATAGTTCCTATGGGTGTGTGTGCACCTATAAGTATACAAATAAATATTTGTATACTTATAACGACCTCCGAGCATAGAGGGGGTCGCGAGTCACTGGTGTTGTTATTTTAGGTGTCGCGATCTGAAAAGTTTGACAACGTCTGATTTATAGTTTGTAGTACTATAATGGTTATATATACCACTATATAATGTTTTTTGCATATTTTAATGAAAAAAATTCTACATTTTGTGCCTTTAAATCGTAATAAATCAAAATACTTTATAAAGAAAATAGTACTACCTTAATAACTTGATTGATTTATGAGCCAAGCCTAAACAAGCCCACATACACATAATAAGTGGTCATGACAACACAACACAACAAGCGTGCACAAAACAGGAGGCATCTTCTGCCTGTGCTTTAGTTTAAACTGCATGACAGAATGAAGTTATATGTAATTTTACAATAATACTACAATTTTCAAAAATAGCACACAAACATGCAATGGCCTGCCAGTTGGTTACCACAATTGTAACCATTCAATTCTAGGAGAGAGTTGTGTTCTACACATGCACTGAAAATCAATTTTGGGAATTTACTCATCTATTTGAAAGAATTTGCCATTCCTGAAAATCTTATAATTTGAATATTGTTTAAATTAGGAGGCATAGTTCACCCAAATCTGAAATTGTGTCATCATTTACCCACCTTTCACTTGTTTCAAACCTACACAAGAGAAGATATTTTAAAGAAATACTATGGAAAATCAATGGTTACAATAGTTAATGGTACTTTTAAGCTTTCTTCATTTTCTTCTTTAGTGTTCAACAAAAGATAGAATCTTATAAAGGTTTAGAACCATTTGAGTGAATACTGAGAGTAAAAAGCGAGTACATTTTTATTTTTGGGTGAACTACACCTTTAAACTAGTAAAATAAATCAATATGATTTCAAAAATGTGTTTTAAAGGATAATATTTATTTTATTAGCTTACTTCCAGAGACTGCAGAGTGATATAACCAGTCAAACAGTGAATGGTGCACAAAATGTTCTGAAATAATCCTGAATATAGGATAAGATTAATGTTAAACACCCTCTAGAGGTTCCATGCATTTATGAGTTGAACAAAAACAAAAATATATCTTGTTGAACAAAAAATAAGATATTTTGAAAAATGTTAAAAACCTGTAACCATTGACTTGCATAGTAGGAAAAACTAATTTTAAAAACATTTTGTATGTGATATTTCAAAATGTGCATAAATATAGGTGGATGGAAACAGAAAAAATGTTAAGGCATCATCTACATTTTTATATTACTGTCATCTTCACTGTATAGCCTACATATTTATTACAAAATGGAGTCTAATAGTTAACATAACTGCCTCCATTTTTTTTTCATTGAAAAATATGAAACGTTAGGCTTAATGTGTGGTTTTCGTGATATGTGCTTAATATTGGTCTACAGCTAAGTCCAGACGGAATCTGTAGACATTTTTTTGCTATTTCTGCACAGAATTGTGTTAAAAATCTGTGGATTTATGCTGAATGATTTTGGGACTATCATAACTAAAACCTTAATATATGAAATAAAAAGTAATACCTTTTTAACTTTTGTTTAATGTTTACAATGCAAATCCAATTAGATCCACTTTATTTGGTAAACTAAGCAAGTCTCTCATATAATATATCTACTAAAAGACAGAAAATATTACTTTACAAACTGTATTGTAAATAAATCATATGAATATTTTGATATTAGTCAATAATATTACTGTAATTCATTTATAAACTGAAAAAATCAAAATTTTTACACACATTTACACAAGTAAATAAACAGAATCGATGATGGGGTAAAAGTCTGCGGAAATCTGTGGAAATCTGCGCACACAGATTCTGTGTGGGCCTATCTATAGCCTACACATTATGATAAGAAATGCATGTTGAAATATGAAATACCTCTTTGCAGAATATCAGTTTTATGATTATGTTTTTCACTGTTTTAAAACTAAAACACATCAGTGTAAATGGGAACCTAAATTAGTTCAAGTGTGTGTGGGTGTGCATGTGTATGTGTGTGTGTTGTCTGCATGTTTGTGCATGAGATGAACAAGATGTTAAATTCTTTTTACTCTAAAAACATTGTCACAAATGAAACAAATAGCCTAGACTATCAAGACAAATAAATGTGTTAAAATAATAACAAATAAGTAATACAAACATATCTGTCTACTGCACAAAATTCTAATGATCTAATTATATCTAAATATGAAAAATATTTTGTTAAAAACATTTTATTAACTAATTAAAGTAGTTTTAAATGCCTTTCCCCCTTAAACTCAACACTGATTTAACAAAAAACCAATAGAGATTGTTTACATCCCTATCTAATAATGGCCGAATTGTCATTTTTGGGTGAACTATCCCTTTAAGTGATGTATATAAGCATCCTTTTTGTTCCTTTGGGTGAACTATCCCTTTAAAATATGAATTTAAGCTTCATTCTTGTTCTTTTGGGTGCACTATCCCTTTATGATATAAATTTAAGCTTCATTCTTGTTCTTTTGGGTGAACTATCTCTTTAAGTTATGTATATAAGCATCATTCTTGTTCTTTTGGGTGAACCGACCCTTTAAGATATGAATTTAAGCTACATTCTTGTTCTTTTGGGTGAACTATCCCTTTAAGATATAAATTTAAGCTTCATTCTTGTTCTTTAGGGTGAACTATCCCTTTAAGATATAAATTTAAGCTTCATTCTTGTTCTTTAGGGTAAACTATCCCTTTAAGTTACGTATTTAAGCTTCATTCTTGTTCTTATGGGTAAACTACTCCTTTAACTTATGTGCTTAAGCTTCATTCTTGTTCTTTAGGGTAAACTATCCCTTTAAGTTACGTATTTAAGCTTCATTCTTGTTCTTTTGGGTAAACTACCCCTTTAAGTTACGTGCTTAAGCTTCATTTTTGTTCTTTTGGGTAAACTATCCCTTTAAGTTACGCCTTTAAGCTTCATTCTAGTTCTTTTGGGTGAACTGTCCCTTTAAGTTACGCATTTAAGCTTCATTCTTGTTCTTTTGGGTGAACTGTCCCTTTAAGTTACGCATTTAAGCTTCATCCTTGTTCTTTTGGGTGAACTGTCCCTTTAAGTTACGCATTTAAGCTTCAATCTTGTTCTTTTGGGTGAACTATCCCTTTAAATTACGCATTTAAGCTTCATTCTTGTTCTTTTGGGTGAACTATCCCTTTAAAATACGCATTTAAGCTTCATTTTTGTTCTTTTGGGTGAACTATCCCTTTAAGTTATGCATTTAAGCTTCATTCTTGTTCTTTTGGGTGAACTGTCCCTTTAAATTACGCATTTAAGCTTCATTCTTGTTCTTTTGGGTGAACTGTCCCTTTAAGTTACGTATTTAAGCTTCATTTTTGTTCTTTTGGGTGAACTATCCCTTTAAGTTACGCATTTAAGCTTCATTTTTGTTCTTTTGGGTGAACTATCCCTTTAAGTTATGCATTTAAGCTTCATTCTTGTTCTTTTGGGTGAACTATCCCTTTAAGTTACGCATTTAAGCTTCATTCTTGTTCTTTTGGGTGAACTGTCCCTTTAAGTTACGCATTTAAGCTTCATTCTTGTTCTTTTGGGTGAACTGTCCCTTTAAGTTACGCATTTAAGCTTCATTCTTGTTCTTTTGGGTGAACTGTCCCTTTAAGTTACGCATTTAAGCTTCAATCTTGTTCTTTTGGGTGAACTATCCCTTTAAATTACGCATTTAAGCTTCATTCTTGTTCTTTTGGGTGAACTATCCCTTTAAGTTACGCATTTAAGCTTCATTTTTGTTCTTTTGGGTGAACTATCCCTTTAAGTTATGCATTTAAGCTTCATTCTTGTTCTTTTGGGTGAACTATCCCTTTAAGTTACGCATTTAAGCTTCAATCTTGTTCTTTTGGGTGAACTGTCCCTTTAAGTTACGCATTTAAGCTTCAATCTTGTTCTTTTGGGTGAACTATCCCTTTAAGTTATGTATATATGCTTCTTCTTTTTTTTTTGATCGTCTGGTCTCACCTGTACGTTCAGAAAGCACATGACGTACATTCAGGTGAGACAGCCTGACACATATTCGTGCTGTCACAATATATGATGATCTGTTCCTCTAAAGTTGTGGGAGGAGCGTCTGGATCACTGCCACACACTTCAGCGACCCAGTGTTGTTCACTTCCATGAAGAATCGCTTCATCTGGGCCTGTGAGTGCGAGCACAGCGGAAAACAGGCCCTCGTGGCTCGTGTTTTCTCTCGACCTTTGATTGTCAGTTAGAGGACCCGGAGCAGGAACAGAGGGAGGCGGATCCGCGAGGAAAACAGACCGCTGCGCTACAGGGGAGTGACCCGTGATGATGGCGTCTCTCGGTAACACCGGCAGCGCCTCCAGCCCGATGGTCATGCTCGCACCCAAAACCAAGACCAAAAAGAGACATTTCATGCAGCAAAAGGTGAAGGTGTTCCGGGCGAGCGACCCGATGCTCAGCGTGTTCATGTGGGGCGTAAATCATTCGGTAAGCTGGCATACGATTCACAGAACTTCCTACATCAACACAACTGCCATTTTTGAGCTAACTGTTAGCTGCAAGCACGCATATGTGGCTTTAGAGAACCGTAAAAGCAAGATGTGTGGTAATATTAATAAATCACAAGAATTGTGCGTTGTGTTATTGAATTGGGAATTGGCACATGAGGTCACGCGCAAACCGGACATTGTTTCTTTGCATGCGGCGGATTTGCAACTGTTGCTAGCGATGTCCGATTTGTGAACGAATCATTGTTTTGAATCGGATCTTCGAAAAAGATTTGGTTCGCTCCAACGTTCTCACCGATTCGTGAACGAATCAGACTGAATCTGTTGAATCATGTTGATGTTAGTATTGTTTAATCTGATGCTAATTAGCCTATATTACGGTTTCAACGAGCTTCATGTATGTATGTGTATATCAGACTCAGAAAGAGCTTTACTGACGTACATGGTATTATTGAGGTATGTTGACACACTAGGAATTTGTTTTCGTGACAGAAGTTACCACAGTGCAATAAAATGACAGTGACAGGAAAACAGATAAAGACCCAGATAATGAAGGTATAAAAATAACAATATACTCTTTTGACAAATATATGTACAGTTTTTTATTATTATATACAATCAATGTATATCTATAATAGTCATGTGTGTATATATAGGCTATACATGTGTAAATAAATGTTTTAGTGCATATGATATGCCATTCATTTCTAAGTGATTGGAACCACATGTTCATAGATATACACACTAGATATTACATACGGACCCTGAGCGAGCGTCAATATCGCCGCCATATTTGTACAGGGCTCTCGACAAAATGTCATTCAACTGCACCAGTCAAGACTAAAGCCAATCTGAAGATGCTAGACTTTTGCGCTGTGTACGGGTGTAGTAACGAGCAAACTAAGAAAACAAAGCATAAAGGCAAAACATTTCATTGGTAAGATTTAGTTTTTCTACGTTTTTGTATATTGTGAACTTTTGTGCTAAACAAATCATGTTATTGATGATTATGCACTTACTGCACTGACCATAAGGCGAAGTAGCACCAACTCGCTCTAAATACTAGGCTTATGCTAGTTTTGTTGAATAAAATCAGCAAACAATGTAAATTAAATATGATAACTAGACTCTGCGGTGCCAGAAACTTGTATTATTGTCGGCTAAGTGAAGTAATTTAAGGGTGCCTGATAACATAACAGTGCCTGCGCCTTAATGTGCATACTGTCCACCCTAAAATATTGAATATTACAAATGTTATATACTACTTAGATCAGAAAGGTGAATATGGACATTGGGACACTGGGATATCGATGGTTCAAATGAATAGATCATAATGGAGATTCATTCACAAACGAATCGCTCCCTCCATTACAATTAGAAGTGAAAGCAGGAGAGGGGGTGTGTTTCAGGACACGGATTAGATAAAATTTAACAGGGAGAGAGGATAATACATTTCAATCCACACAAACACGTGCTCTTAGTCGGCAATGCCCGTGCCGTCACTTATCCATCTATGTAGAAAAGTGATGCAAAATTATTATTTTTGTAAATGAAAAAAAAAAAAATTTTGCATACTGACCACCGGGAAAACTCCCGTTCATAGATGTATGTGTATATCTATGGCTCCGGATGGACAGTCCTCCACTGCGTCTTGGTCCCACGTTAATTTTTTACCCTGTACTAAAATGGCAGCTCTATTGGCACATTCCTTCCAATACAGTAGCAAAGGCGAATATAAAGTAAATATCTATGCCACATGCTAACAATGTAATAGTAATGTCATGATTAAAATTTTTTAAGTGTTTTTTGATTAATTGATGGTACAAAACATAAGTAACATGCCATTTTATTGTCCACATCTGCTAAAAATGAGTATAGTGATTAAAAAAAAATATAGAAAGTAGGGCTCGGCGATTATGGCAAAAATGCTATCTTGATTAATTCTTTTCCATATTGAACAATAACAATGTATACTTCAATATCAGTTGTTAATGCTTCCAGATTTAAAAGAGTACCTCAACAATGACTGAAGCCACAAAAATTAGAGGATCCATTAAATAGTATAACCTATTTTCGGTGGCCGATAATTGTTGGTGGCTGAAAATTCGATGCATCTCTAATATCAACACACTTTTAGATTCCCATTGCTGCACATTTCTGCTGTGTTATTGGCTCGTAGATCAATATAGAGTAAAAAAAGTCCAGAGCTGATCGTTGTTATTGACAAATTTTATTGCGATTCAATATAATATTGTTTACCGGCCCAGTCAATAAAAATAAAAAGTATTTTAAATTCAAGTACAGTGTCACCTTGAATGTTTTAAATGACATTAATATATGGATAAAATAATGTTTCGCCATCATTCATTAAAACGACACATTTATGTATGTCAATGGTTGTATAGATGTATCTCAAAAATGCATTTTAAAACCATACTGACCCTTGTGTATTAAAATGTATTATAAAAATAAATTATTATTCTTAACAGAAATTCATTCCCAGACATTTTTTGTTGATGTTTTCTGTAAATCATTTCGAATTATAGTCAGCATTTTTTGCTTGGAAACAGTGTAATTTTAATGTTTGCTGTGTAAATAACATACATATGTTCTTAATGCTTGAAAACCTCTTTTCGACTTTGACCAACATGTTAAATAGTACATTTTTCTTTTCTATACACATTTTTTAAAATCCAAATGTACCAATTTAGTAAAAAACACATGTAATTCATGCAGTCGATTTAGATTACTACAGTTCAGAACCAAATACGGCACAGATTCATGCCTTTTAGAGATCCTGAGGGAATAAATTGCCTTTAGGTAGCAGTTTGTTATATGGAGCATTTGCCATTGCATAATGAGAAGACTGGGATATCTTCGCCAAATGAAGTGTGTCAGAAAAGGTCATGAACCATCAAGTCATTCAGTGTTAAGATATGGGAAACCTGCTGGTACAAAGGTCATTTTCTACATTAAAAACTTGCTTTTTTTGTCCCCTCTCTGTTTTTGCAGATAAATGATTTAAATCAAGTTCCAGTGCCTGTCATGCTGCTCCCTGACGACTTCAAAGCCAACACCAAAATTAAAGTGAACAACCACCTCTTCAACAAGTATATCAAAAGCTCAATTTTTTCCACACATGTTCCACAGAAGTGATCTTATAAGTACAGGGTATCTGCAGGGTCTTAACACGTATTAAATTTCAAAAACCAAATTGTAGACCTTAAAAAGTCTTAAATCCACTGTAATATTGTGTTGTAGGTCTTAAATCATTTTAAACAGCTCTTAATGTTCCTATGTCCATGTAAATCTATTCCCAATTGGGCCAACACACATCCAATCCAATCCAATCAAACAATGTTTCAATAAAAGTTTTTTTAAAAGTTTATTTATTAACTCTATTTAATTATTAATATGATTTAATCATCATCCTAACAATAACATTTGTTTTTAAATGCCTTTTTAAAGGTTTTAACTTGGCTATTATAAAAAAATCTTTAGCGTTTAGCCTTGTTTAAGTCTTAAATTTCATTCATAATGGTCTTAAAAAAAGTCTTAAATTTGACTTGATGAAACCTGTAGAAACCCTGAATATGCTTAAATTTGTTTAGATAAATTATTGTATGACAGTGAGAAACGTAGTAATTGGCAACCACATTAAAGCAGCATTTTGCCTTTAGATGATATGAAATGCAGTGTGTGACATGCAAGATCCTAAAGGAAATTGTATGACATTTTAAACAACCCCTCTGTGCCTTACAGGGAGAATCTTCCAAGCCATTTTAAGTTCAAGGAGTATTGTCCGCAAGTCTTCAGAAACCTCAGGGAGCGATTTGGAATTGAAGATCTTGACTACCAGGTGAATTGTTTTATTATTTAAAGGGGACCTATTATGCCCCTTTTTACAAGATATAAAATAAGTCTCTGATGTCCCGAGAATGTGAAGTTTCAGCTCTAAATACCCCACAAATAATGTTTTATAACTCTTTGGAACTGACGCTTTTAGGCTTTGATCCAAATTGTGCCATTTTGGTGACTGTCGCTTTAAATTCAAATGAGATTGTGCTCTTTTGAAAAGAGGGTGGAGCTATAAATGCCTATGCATCAGCATAGTGGCAGTCAACTGAAAATGTCAAAAGAAGTGGCTCATAAAATGTCAGTCTGTTCACCTTATTCTTCACGTACGAGCTGGTGCAGCCATTTAGGTCTTTTTGGCTCGAGACTTCCGGTCTCATTCACTTCCATGCATTTTTAGACGTTCAAAACAGCTCGTTCTGCTGCTTGATGTTGCAAACTGATAAATTCTTATTAAATGATTCTGCTTTGTCTGTATAATCATGCAAACACTTGTTTGTAGAGCAAGTAGTTTGATCATTTTCTGCGGTTTATTATTCCTAGTCATTTCTCCCATAGGGAGCTGAATCGGAAATTCTGAAAATGAGAAGCACTTTCGCATTAAAAAATAAGATCAATATAGATTATAGTGTTCATATGTGCCACATAAAGCTCTATGTTTATTATGCCTCTAAGTCGTAACATTATCTTCAGCAGGTAAGGCACAAAAACTCTAATGGTGGACGGCTGCTTCCCACTCAGGGCTGTTTATACTAATGAGGGAGAGATCGTCACTAATGGGTTGGGCTTTCCCCCTCGGATGACAAGTACAGAGGGAGAATGTCAATCAAAGTGTTTCTGCAGACTGTTTTTATCAAGTCTGATTATAAAAAACAGATTTAATTAATTTTTTTTCTGTTAGAAGCCGGCTATAGCCACACACTGATGCCACACAACTGTGCCTAAACCGCTTATAAAAGTGATTTTTGCATGATAGGTTCCCTTTAAAATGCAAAACGTTTTGTGATGCCACCATATCTAATGCTTCCATTGGTTAACCAGCTTATATTCGAACTTAATCTAAATATGCATGAGAATGTATACTAGTTATAGTTTCTATGTAATAGTTTCTTTTGTTCTTGCATACAGTAAAATAAATCAGCTATATGTGTTCCATCAGGCGTCTTTGGCCCGCAGTGCTCCCATGAAAGGCGACGGACAGGGGGAAGGTCTTCTCTTCACGTCCTATGACCGCACGCTGATCGTCAAGCAGATCTCCAGTGAAGAAGTAGCCGATATGCATAACATTCTGTCCGAGTATCACCAGGTAACTCGCTACACACTGCTCATTCACACTGCTCATTCTCATTCATTCTTAAAGGGAGAGTCCAAACCGAGTCTGGTGTTGTTCCTAATGAATAATTATTCCAACATACACTGACAATAACTATCTGCTGTATCCAGAAAGTGTTATAGCTGAATGTAGGGTTGTCATGATACTAGAATAGGGTACCAATCAATACTGAAATTTTAAAAACGTCCATTTTCCGCTAACATTTGAGCTCTGTTGAGCACGTTCTTAAACAGCGCTGGTTTGCCATTGTGTTCACAAGCTCAACAGAAATGACTGTGATTGGCCATGAAGGTCATCAGTTTACAGAACTCATCTCTCTAACCATAGATACAAGGACACTGGAGCGTTTTAAAGCTGCAATTCATCAGCGGATTGCTCGTATGTTAGCTTATAGACAAACCAGCTGATCTTCATGGCTTTAAAACACTCCAGTGTCCCTGTATCTGTGTTTACTCTGCTGAGTTTGGTGAACTTATGACCTTCAGTCATTTCTGTTGAGACACAATGGAAAATCAGCGCTGTTTAAGAACGTGCTCACCAGCGCTCCAATGTTTTTAATGGCTGTTTTTAAAATTTCAGTATCGATTAGTACCGAATTCCAGTATTTTGACAAAAATAGTCTACTGTCTTGTGCTCATTAAACATTCATGAGCATTTAAAGGCAGGTTTTTTTAATGTACTTGAATTTCGCAAATACAGATTCAAGGCCTGGAAGACACTTATGGCCCGTTTCCACTGAGTGGTACGGTTCGGTTTCGTACACTTTTATGGCCGTTTCCACTGAGTGGTACGGTTCCGTTCCGTACACTTTTATGGCCGTTTCCACTAAGTGGTATGGTTCGGTTTCGTACACTTTTATGGCCGTTTCCACTAAGTGGTATGGTTCGGTTTCGTACACTTTTATGGCCGTTTCCACTGTCAAAGGGTACCTAAAAGCGAAATGTACCACTTTTTGATCACCCTTTGCAAAGGGTACCATAATGGCGGAGCTAGATGCACAACTGCATGCTATTGGTTTACAGAGATACATCACTCGCAGAAGCAGGAGAATGAAAACAAAGGAACCGCCATTTTTAAAAACATGGCCGAGACATTACACCGTGATAATATAAACATATAATAACAAGCCATGGTCGACCCGAGCTCAAACAAACCTTGTCGTTGTCTTGATGAACAGCCATAAAGCCCAAAACAAAATCTGCCGTGTCCTGTTGCTGTTTTACAAGCTAGTCTAAAAGTGCAAGCGGTTTCACTTTCTCGAAAGAGCTTGCTGTGCGTCGTTATTTGAAATAACGAATGCTTTGAGTTCATATTAATAACCTGCGTATGATTATTGAACTGCTCTGATATCCGATCCTTTCAGAAAGAGACAAACTCAAGAGTAAAGCACAGGAAAAACAAAGGAGAAGCCAGAAAAAACAGCCGCAAATGATGCTTCTGCAATATAAAACATGAACAAACTGTCATGTTTAACTATTATCATCGCCTTTTGGACTAATATGAACGGAATTACTCTAACAAGAGGTTACATGTGGTGCTGTAGATTAAAGACACAGATGAGAGGTTTGCATTGACTGTAGGCTATATTTCATGTTGTTTTTTTTAACCCAAATAAGGACTAAATGTATGCTGTGTGAACTTTATCTGTAATTGGTAACATATCGGAGACTGTAAGGGTCAATGTGTGTTCATATATGTTGCATTTATTTATTAATTTATATAATCGCAGACGTTACAGTAGGCTATTTCATTGTTCAGGTCATTGATCTGCAGTTATAATCAAATCCTGGTAATAGAAAGGTTAATAATGAACACTTATTCACAAGTATTTAGGTGTAGAAAGCATCTGTTTCGTGAGAAGTGCTTCTCGTAAGATATCTGAACGACCCGTACAGCTTTACTTTGACATCTCCTTGAGTAAAAATGACATCGTCTGAAACTTTCTGTTGTACACCACGCCCACCAAAAGGGTATTCTTTTGGCAGTGGAAACGTGACCCGTACCGTATCGTACTGTACCTCTTAGTGGAAACGGGTTTTTAGGCCCAATCCCAATTCTACCCCTTAGCCCTTCCCCTTACCCGGAAGTTCACATGTAGGGGTAGGGGTGTCCCAATTCTCTTAAGCTTGAAGGCATAGGGCTAAGGGGAAGGGCTAGATAGCCCTCGGAAGATTTGGAGATTTTTCAGGACCACACTAGAAACCAAGGGGAACGACAATTTCCTAGAATACACCAGCTACAACAGCAGCATGGCTGCACACGGAAGTCAGGAGATGCACAAATTAGTATTTTTTTTTTTGTCATTATCACAAATTTTTACAACAAAAAAAGCACATGTTTTTATACGTTCATAACTGTGTTTGTGTTTTACCGTCATGCTTTGAAAAAAAAAATGCTAGAATAAAAACTGTAGTCTGTAATCCCCAATAATAACTCCTGTAAAGTAGTACCACAGCATACTGTCACTCGATGACACTGGAAAACCCTGTCAGAAAAGTCTAGTGGCTGGGAATGGGCTTTTTACAGTGTCTGCTATAATGTTAATGTTGTTTTCGTGTGTTTGCATAGATGAATATGGCCACAGTGTCAATGCACAGTACAGTTATGATCTTACTGCCACATTATATCCTTATATGGTAACATGATATCGCTGCCTTCAGTGATTTCCTGAATATAAATACCAAAAAATAAAGCAACTGAAATAACTAAAAGAAATTCATGAAAGTATAAAACCTCCTTCACTTGAGTGTGAAGTCCTTTTTTTTGGCGCACTATCCATTTAAGTGTTCTAGTCAGTATGTACTGCTGTCCATCCGTTCATATTAATGCATAACTTCTCCACCAGAAACTAGCATGTCAACAAATCCGTGAGGAGCCACTGACCTCTTTATTAAACTTTAGCTTCAGTAACTAAAAAGCTGGGTTGCAAAACAGTACTGGCACGTCGTATGCCAAACTACTTCAACTAGAATTGAACTGCGAATCATTATAGTTCACACATTACACAAGTGCGCCTTTGTTGGCGATATGATCAGACTAAAGAATTCAGGCTCCAGCTATTTTCAATGTTTTATTACCCAGCTGGGATCCTGCACGCCCTGTTGTTTATTTCCTTTGTACACATTTTCATGCTCCATCATTTTCATGTTCCACCGCACTTCCTTAAAATAGGTAAATTCCTCTTCTCTTGTTCCACAATGAGCTTTGTTGATGCTTATTTAAAGGGATAGTTCACCCAAATCTGAATAATCAGTCGTTTACTAACCCTTTACTTGTTTCAAACCTGTTTGACTTTCTTCTGTTGAACACAAAAGAAGATATTTTGAAGAATGCTGGGAAACCGGTAACGATTGACTTTCATAGGATTAGTTTTTTTTCTACTATGGAAGTCAATGGTTACCGGTTTTCTGCATTCTTCAAAATGTCTTCTTTTGTGTTCAACAGAAGAAAGAAACTCAAAGGTTTATAACCACTCAAGGAAGCGTAAATATGGTTACAGGTTTTCAGCTTTCTTCAAAATATCTTCTTTAGAGGTTTATAACCACTTGAAGGTGACTAAATAGTAAGTGAATTTTCATTTTTGGGTAAGCTATCTAAAAACTTGCTGAATCGCTCTACCCTGCTGCTGTATTGGTTCATATTAGCTGTCAATCACTCAACGCTTCCCGCGTTCAGATAACAGGGAGCTTCTGTTACTGCAGGAAATGCAAACGGCTGAAGAGTGAAAAGTGCACAGGTTTGCAAACCTCACCTAAAGTTAGAATAATAATAATGGCGCAGATGACAGCGATCATGACATGAGGTAAATGTTTATCCGCCAGCTGAGATCAATCGAGTATTTTCTGAGAAGGTGCCCGAATCTCGATGCGTTGCATTTACCGCGTGTTCAGCGCAAATGTCCGCTAAATATAAAATCTAACACTGTACACATCATCGCCAAAGAAACTCACCTTTACTAAGTTTACACTGAAACTACGGCTCATAACAAACAGCGGAATTGCGCTGGTGGTCATCGCGAGAATCCTGCTCTGTCTGCTCATAAATTGGTGCGGCTGACTCGCCTGCTTTATTCCACCAACACAGAGAAATGAAGATCAGCTCATAACGAGACTGAGCATTTACAATGACCCAAACCAAAACTTTTAAAGAGTGATAGAAGTGAGACTTTCTTTTGTCCGTTCTTCCTTGAGATGTATATTATTTTGCTATTGAAAGTAATACCATGATATTATACCGTCACCGTTCAAAAGATGAAAAATACCGTGATATTAATTTTAGGTCATATCGCCCACCCCTAATAAGAGTTATATTTTACTGGTCATTTGATCGTCACTATAACAGTGATGCTTTAGGTCCATATGAATTTTGCAATGTGAATGGAAAATCCAGGTATAAAAAACAAAATCAATATAAAAATAAATGTTCTATAAATAAAACAAATTTTTTTTTATTTAAGTTGAATAAATAAATAATTGTGCTTTACACCTATTTAAATTAAGATGTGGACTAGTGTCTGTAAATATTAAACCAGTTTTAGTATTTTATCATTAGTATGATTGCTAAACATTTACTTTTTTGAAAAAGTATTGTAATAAATTACTTACTTTAATAGGTTTCTTGCGATTACGAAAAATGGTAACTGTTAAAATGGAGTAAATACAAAAGAATACAAATTGGGGGGAAAATAATGTAAATATAAAATGCAATTAATAAAATAATAACAGTAACACATCCATTCAATAGTTTAGGGTAAAATAGAATTTGTCATATTTAGTAAAGGATTAAATATTTTCAGTTAGGGAATAATTAATTGATCTATAGTGACATTTAAATATTTTTAAAGGATTTCAATTTTAAATTAATGCTTAAATTGTTTTAATTGTTAAATTAATCCTGTAAAAAGGTTTCACAAACATATTTATTTGCAGCAAATAAGCATAACTATTTAAGTGACTTCTGAAAGATCATGTGACACTCGGGTAATGATGTTGAAAAATCAGTTTTGAAACCCAGCAATGAATTAAATAAAAATTAAAAATAAATATATAAAAATTTGTTTTAAATTCTAATCAGATAGATAGCAGACGGATAGATAGACAGACAGACGGATGAAGACTAGACTAGATAGACAGTCCAAAGACAGGCGCTATAGGTGAATTCACACACATACACTCCATTCACATTAATCATAGGTGAATTGAATAAACTAAATTGGCTGTAGTGTATGAGTGTGTATGGAAGTTTCCCAGTACTGGGTTGCACCTGGAGAGCATCCGCTGTGTAAAACATATGCTGGATAAGTTGGCGGTTCGTTTTGCTGTGGCAACCCCTGATGAATAAAGGGACTAAGCCGAAGGAAAATGATCAGATTGATTGATTGATTTTTTATTTAATTAAAATTTATTTTTTTTTTTGATTAAATTTGTGCAAATCTTGGCTTTAAAAACATACCAACCCCAAACTTTAAAAAAAAGGTCTACTTTATTTATGAAACACAAGTCAATAATATTCAGCGTATACAAAAGTGCCATTTTAGTTTTTTTTTTTTCAACATTTTTATAAACGTAAATAAAGACTTAAGCCCCACTTAAACACTTAAAGTCTCCTTACTCCACATAAGTAACTCGTTTGACAACTTAAATTAATGTATCTACATATAAAAAGTACACAACTCCTGACAATAGAGGATAAACAACATTGATTCATTAATTCAATTTCCTTCGGTTAGTGTCTGATTTATCAGAGGTTGCCACAGCGGAATGAACCACCTACTACTCCAGCATATGTTTTTACGCAGCGGATGCCCTTCCAGCTGCAACCCAGTTCTGGGAAACGATAAACAACATGTATAACAGAAAAACAAATGAACAAACTGGCAAAAAATAAGTGACAGTCAAACTCTTTGGTGAGTGTTTTCACTGTAAACAAGTCAGAGTGGCACAAATGCTGTGACAATAGTATGGGTGAGCATTTTTTTTTTGGGGTCAGTTTCCATTGCAGCTGAATGAGCAGATTTTAATCGATGCTGTGCTTCTGCATTTGTGCTGCCCTGAGGGTCCGTCTAACACTTTTCTTGATATCTATAACAACAACAAAATACTTCCTGCGTGATTCTTCCCTCATATTCAAACACAGTGCGCTCATGTTTAACTGGTGCAGGTGTGCGCTGATGCGGACATGGAAAAACAACATTGTCATTTATTAACCCTCTGGGCTTGTTTTGCTGCCCGGATACCATATGGGTGATACTATAATTAGAGATGCATTTTGCATTTCAAAAGGTTCAGGAAATAAAAGGCTATTCTCTAAAAGAAATCCAGTATTTTATTGAAAAAATTAAATTTAATAAACATATACTTGTCTAGGGCTGGGCGATTTGGCCTAAAATCTAAATCTCGATTAATTGAACATTTTAACTCGATTATGATTAATGAATATATATAAATATATTATAAATAATATAAATATAATTATATTATATTATATATATATATATTATTTTTTTTTTTTTTATTATTATTTTTTTTTTTCGGCTTCATACTTCACTAAAGCGGTTTGTACAGTAAATACAGTATGCTCACACATTACAAGTGAGAGATTTTTGAATGAAGGCTGCATTACTTGATTTTAAAATAATTGAAGGATACACATCTACTATCTGTGATTATTTATTGAGCATCATAGTTGAACAACCGAAATTAAAACACACATTGCCTAAAACCAAGTCACCTTTGTCTTATAAAAAAAGTGAAAATAATTAACTTGCACTTTTGGATACAAAATTTATTATTTTCAGTGTTTTTCATATTACAAGTAGAAATTAAGCAGTAACTCTTCTAAATAAAATAATACTTGTATATCCTGTAAATAATATTTTAAATGGCGCATTTATTGCATCTTCTGTAAACAAATATTTTAATGTAAATAATAATTTGAATGTAATGGAAAATTATTTAAAATGTAATAAGTTGTAAACCTTTTCAGTTACTTTATAAAAGTAAAGTAACTGATTACATCTGATTACTTTTTGATTACTTTAAAGTTTTTAATGGATATTTTCAACTAAATCATTTTCGAGTATTTATACCAAGCAGGAGTGAGGGTTGTGTGTGTGGTGTGTATATATATATATATATATATATATATATATATATATATATATATATATATATATATATATATATATATATATATATATATATATATATATATATATATATATATATATATATATATATATATGAACAACAAGTAAACGTTTGGTCATAGTTATAATAAACCAAAAAAAATCACATCCCAAATAACACAAAGCAGTCAGGTTCGTCACTTCTTTGGGCTCCCCATTGGAGATTTAAGTTCTCTCAATTTGTTTTTAGTTTCTTAACTTGCCATGCATTTGAGCTCTCTTAGTCACCGTACTTTGGACACCAAATGTGTCTACAATCACCCATAGTTTAATTTGTTGTTTCTAAATGGTGTACCACTAGCGTTAGCATATGACCTGTTGCGTATACTGTATATAACAAAGTCCCTTTAAGGTAAGTAATTTCACTTGGCAACTATCTTTGAAACACCTCTCGGGCAGTATGCTCGGGCATTCTGTTTGAATGGGGAAACACCAAATTCTCCAAAATTGCTTGCCAAGCTTACGATTAAATTTCATATTACTACTCACCAATAAAATTGAACAACAACTGCCTCTTTAGTTTCATATCTAAATTCTTGTTATCTTACTTATTGTTATATATTCCTATTTATTGTTATATTGTTTTTTGACTTGTAGGCGCTTTGAGCTTGAGAAAAGCGCATTAAAAATCAAATTTATTATTATTATTATTATTTATATTTTTTTATTATTATTATAAAATTTCCAAATCACACAAAATCACATCTGGTCCAAGCCCCTACCCCAGAGTATTGTCAATCTATAGTGATCGATGATTGGCTCCAGTACTAGAAGTCGGAATTTTTCCCCATATAGTAATTGATGATTGGCTCCTGTACTAGTAGGCGGGGCTTTATTCTCCATTTTGATAGTTACACTTTTCCCCATTCAAAAAGATGCGGGTGACATGTCTTGTGTATTCTATAGTCTTTGTATATAATTAGTTGTGTCTTGTGTTCTCCTCAGCATATAGTGAAGTGTCATGGCAGCACGCTCCTCCCTCAGTTTCTGGGCATGTACCGCATTACCGTGGAGAGCGAAGACACGTACCTGATCGTCATGAGGAACATGTTCAGCCACAGACTCCTCGTTCACAGAAAATACGATCTGAAGGTAAAAACAAACAAAGAACAATTCCTGACTGCAGAAATAAGAGATTCCTTAGGATGTCTTTGCACACATCATTAACTTCTCAAGCAATAAGCGAACAGCAGCTATATAAAGTTTCACATGCGGTTAAGAGATTTAGGTTGAAATGATTGTTAGTAGATCATGGAAAGTAGCTCAGATATAGCTGTTATTGAGGTTGAAAATTATTGATGAAATTTCAGCCTAGTTCATTCATTCATTCGTTTAATTATTCATTCATTCATGTTCTTCAGCTTAATCTCTGACAGAGTTGGGTGTAACGCATTCCACAGTAATGTGTTACTGTATTCTAATTACATTTTGAGCAACTCTGTAATGTTATGAATTACATTTTACTAGTGGTGGGACGTTATAATGCTGAATTAACGTGAGACTCTTATCGGGCGATTAAAAAAAAAATATATATAAATATATATATATAGCCGTTTATCTATTCTCAAAGTTGGGTTGGGAGTTGGGTCTATTCTACGCAAGCTACAGTATGATGACTTTCACCTTGATATTTTAGCGCGGATGTATACCTGGCCGAATTGCACTGTAGGTGGTGAGAACGAGTCTTCGAACCTGTGTGTATTCCTACTGTGAAATTACCAGATCAAACGTGACATGCTAACAAGCATGCAGTTCACTAGAGAATCTGATTAATGTTAGCTATACATCTAACTATCGGACACATGTAGAGTTTATGCATTCAAGTAAAACATACAAATAAAATGGACCGGGTGCTTTTTAAAATGAATGGCGGTGAATGAAAGTCAAACTGGTGAGCGTCTGACAAAAAGTGCCCTTCTGAATCAAATCAGCAGGATGCCCTTCTGGATCTTTCACTTACTTCGAAGACGCTACTGACTACGCTTACATGGACATCTGTAATGTAGTTATTTGCCTTAATAGACAGTAGTATAATTAAGGTGTTTAGGTGAAGTGCTTTCATGTAATTTTGGGTGACTTCAACTGCAGTTCGGCAGTTTCACCTTCACTCATAAAAATTTCATTCATGCCCCCGTGACAAACCGGGGTATTAGACTAAAATTTATTAGAATAAAAACTTCTGCATTTCGTTGTGTGTGCGTGTGCGTGCGTGGTCCTTTACTGACACCCGCGTGTCTTATTGAACATCATTTATTTTCATCACCAATTTTCATAGTAGAACAGTTTCTCAAGCAGTTTGTGATGCATTTTGGAAACAGGAGATGAGACCCTGGTCTAATGCGCCACCTGGCTTGAGAAACCCATTCTCAAAGACTTACTTTTAGTCATTATTTGGGTAGCACACACATTCTGAATGCCTTCGGCAGAATTCAAATGAGCCATTTTAATCTAGATTAATCTAGATTAATTCCAAGATTACAGTGAGATTAATCTAGATAAAAAAAATCTATGCCCACCTATACATTTTACATTTGTGTAATTTGATTACAGTTACCAAAGTCAATGTCATTGCGTTACTTGCATTACAAATATAATATTTAGAAGAAAAAATGCTTCTTTTAAATCACGTTTTCCACTGCAGCGTCAGTTAATAATCATTCGCTATTAAATAGCTGGAGCTGAAATAGCTGCTGTCGAGAGTGGTTGCTTCTTCAAGTGGAAATACAGACATTACTTTGATTTTATTGAGCAAAAAAAACAAACAAAAATTGCTGTGAAATACATTCTATGCCCTATACGCGCACTCTTGCATGTTAGGAACGCATATACAGGTATATAGAAGGGTACTTTATCATGTTTATAAATGTCAAAGGAACAGCATTTGTTGAATTAAAAAAATAGCATTAAAGTCTTTACAATCACTTTTGAATGCATCTTTGTTGAATAAAATGTTTAATTTAATGTTGTTGTAAAAAAAAAAGTTTTAACTTTACTGTATATCGTAATATATTAATAGTACTACTAGCAATTATAAAAATAATACTTCTATCTGTTAGCAAGTATGCAAATTTTTATTTATTTAATGCTATTTTGGTTATGTGCCACAAGGGGGTGATATTGCACTCATTATTTTCAAAAAGCCCCATATGGTTCAATCCTGGGCAATCAGGACTGTCTTTAAAAGTGTCATTTTGTGTTCTGTTTTTTTTTTTCTTCTCCAGGGTTCTCTGGTAGATCGTGAAGCCAGTGACAAAGAGAAGGTAAAATGTCATTTTTCAAGTGTGTGTGTGTGTGTGTGTGTGTGTGTTTGTTTATTTATTTATTTATTATTATTATTTTTATTATTATTATAATTTTTACTTATTTATTTTTTCTAATGCAGGTAAAAGAGCTGCCCACTTTTAAAGACATGGATTTCAGAAATAACATGCAGAAGGTTTATGTGACAGAGGAACAGAAAGAGAAGATCTTGGAGAAGCTCAATCGAGATGTAGAGGTAAAGAACAGTTTTAAATGTGATTGAATGACAAAATACAGAAGTCTGTTTCTGATATGGATTTAAAAATAATCACAAAATTACAATTTAGCTATTATTTTTCAAAATTACAAGTTCATATTTACTTCAGAAATCCAAGTTTTATTTTAA